>NC_139635.1:13349348-13391848 GCF_964638095.1 Poromitra crassiceps
TGGTGGTGGTAAGCCAAATGGTGGCTGTCAAAGAGGCTTATTAAGCAATGGACTTTTTCTAGGCAAACTGTCATAATTTCAAATCCTAGTTTCTTGATAAGCTTAGATTTGTTAACCATGATTTGTTAACCATTTGTCACCATCCAGTTTTCCTAGTCCATTGGATGAAGATAGTGTGCTGCTTCTACTGTACACTTCTGACATCGTTATAGATCTGCTCAGTGAGGAAAGGATTAAACAAACTGTTCCTGAATTGTGATCTAAGTAATTGGTTGTCACAATGAAAAGCCAATGCTTTTGTAGTAGTGGTGGTAGTCATAAATCTGGTCTGCATAAGCACAAGGCCAGAATTTGAACCATTTGTCATGAAATTAATGTAAAATCCTAACTGTTACTAGATACTCCACATGGTACATTTCTAGTGTCTCTGTATAGGTATAACAAGATTAATATTCAGGTTGTGTAAATCACCCTTTAAGTCAAACTGTTAGTGGCTTAATAGGTTATCAGTTAACAAGGATGTGTGAGATGTGCAAAATAAATCAGCATTGTTTTTCGGTGGAGTGTCCCTTTAAGGCCAAAACTCTTAACATCTTAGTTGGCTTTAATTAAACACACAAAATAGCAAGCAATACAAAAATGTTCCTCAAAATACATACAAATAAGACCAAGTGTCAAGATTAAAAATACCAATTAAGTACAACACATTCATGATAGCTGAAATATGTGGGCATTATACTTATACATATGTTTTTGGTGTCAATGTCTTTGATATAGATGTGGTCGATCAAAGTCCCCTTCTCAGTGGTAGGCTCATTTACAACTTGAGTGAACCCATGTTGTTCCATTTGTGTTTTAATTGAACTTGCTACCATCAGGTTTTCATTGAAATCTCCCAAGATGATTTTGCCTCCTGTTTTCATGTTCATATGGGCAATCAGATCATTAAGCTTGCTGCGGAATGTTGAAAGCTGATATGATGATGGTCTGTAAATCACTGCAACTTGTGTTTCCAGTTGTGGGATGTCCAATAGGAGACATTCAATATTTATGCAGGGCACATCTGTAATATGACATTGCATGTTTTCTTTGCAATAGGCGCCAACACCACCATGTTGTTGTTCTTGCAATTCTGCAAACATTTCTCCATTTGTGTCATATGCAAGATGCCGTGGTTTACTATGGAAGGCAAATCCATTGACATGTGTGTCATCATTGCAATTATTTGGTGCAAGCCAAGTTTCTGTAACACAGATCATGTCTGCCTCCATGTATCTTGCATCTTGTCTTATGCATTGAACATGGGATGATAGTCCTTGTATATTGTGCAAAAGTATCTTGCATGATGGCAGTGGTACTTGTGTTGATGGTTTAATGAATGCAGGCATTTCCTGGAGTGATTTTTCTATTTTATTGTTGGAATATATAGATTTTGGGTCAAAGTCTTCAATTATTAGTCCTTCTAGAGATGTCACCCGACTCAAAGCTACATATGCTTGTCCTGCGGTAAAGATCTTTTGTAGAGAAACTACTGCTTTTTCCACTGTTAAACCTTGGACTTTATGAACAGTGCAAGCCCACGCTAATCTCAATGGAAACTGACGGCGTACAGCAGTGGTGTAAATCATTCTGTCTTCATCAGGCCCAATTGGAGTTGCTTGTTCAAATCCAAGTTGTGGACATGGTTTCTTACATCGTGCAGTTCGTCCAACTTTCTCATCATCAAAAGTGACATAGATCATTGAGGGGAATGTTTTATCATCTCCAAAATACACTTTAGAAACAGTGCCACATGCCCCATTAACTAGTCCGTCAGATGTATCAACGTTTTTCAGAAGCATGACACGTGCACCTTCTCCAAGACAGAGTGTTTTTGGTAGACAGGTTTGATGAACCTTGATAGATCCATTTTGTTTCTGTAGTGTTCCACCTTTGGCAATCTTTTCGTAATCTTGTGCATTAATGCTAATAGTGTCAGAACAGGTTTTCTTCTACTGTATGTAAAAATGTTTACTCCAAATAGATCTGCAGCTGCCTGTATTTCAACTTCAGTTGCCCAACTTCCAACATATTTCATCTGTGATTGTTTCAGATAGGTTTCCACAGAACTAAAAGTATGCCTGAGTGTATGGACATAGTCACATGAATTGTCCTGGAGGTGTTTAACCAGAGCACCTCTGACTTTCCTGTGATTGCTTTGGTCGTTGCTGATTGCATATGATAGAGCTCTAAAAAAGCAGTTACCATCAGCTGCAATAAACTCAGTGTGACAAGGGTCACCGATAGGAATTGGTTCCTTTCTGGTGATAGTATCATCAGCAGTATAGTTAATATTAAGTTTTACACAAAGTCGTCTTTGGTCTTGGATTGTGAATGGATAAAAGGAAAAGGGCGTGGCCTGTGATTCACCAACTACAATAACTTCATCTGCACTAGATTGTGAGGTTGTTGGAACAGTTATCTTGGCGACTCCAGCTATGGTTGCACTTTTACCTTGCAAGACATTCTTTTCATTTGTATCGTTTGTTCTGGTAGGTGAACACCGGAACTTCTGTGGAACTGAGTGCATATGGCTCACAACAGCTCTGACACCAGTCATTTCAAATTGTGATCCTACAGCATTCAATGAAAGAGCAAGCACAAGAAGATGTCCGTATAGTGAATCAACAGTATCATGGTACACCACAACACTTGTACCTCCATCATCAAGAGCGCCATCTCTGTTTCGGGCATGTGGATCCATCAAGGTATACGATGGTCCTCGTTTGATGATTGCACAGGTAGCACCTACAAAAGTCAGCAAACATGTGTCATAGACGTCAAAGGTTTGTTTCATTGCTTCATCAAGAGAACAAACGATACCTTGTAGATTAGAGTCAGCCACATCCACAAAAAGTAATCCGGGAAGTGATTCAGCATATTGTATTGCCATTTTTACATTCCCCAGTGTGTGCTTCTTGGGCAATTCATGAACAGCAACAAACCCATCTCCTGTAGGATCATTAATTGTGCCCTGTCTTGTCATTGTAGTATACAGCTGGTTCCCTTTATCAAGAACATCATCCAAGGTTGCTGTTGACCATGTTAGTACATCAGTCAGCACACTTTTCAAGATTGCAGTTAGACTATTTACTGCACATTGTTTACCAGCATTTGCTCCAAATCGTCTGTCTCCTTGATCAAATGAGCCTTTGATTACTTGTGATACTGGGAAGGCATTTCCTGATTGAAAATCAGCATTTACTGTGATTTCTGGAACAGTTTTGGAATTGCATGGAACACTTCCAGAAAGGAAATCAGAGACACGATGGAACTGTGACTTTCTGATTATATCAGTCTGGGAACGAATTGTATCACGATAGCAACCTTCAACAGAATCAATAGCATGCCAATTAATGTCATCAGTATATTGACAAATACAATGCATTTTTGAATGACAATCAATAGTAGCAGGATCAATGACATCATTATTTGCAAGTTTGATATTTGGTTTTTGCTTGGTTTTACATCGTTTTACATCGTTTTTGCTTTGCGTTTTTAGTGGGGTAATAGCGAGCTTGGCTGGGGTAATAGCGAGCTTGGTTGGGGTAATAGCTGGGGTAATAGCTGCCATCCATGCTTCCAATCCTGGAGGCACTTCCAGCTTTTTGTTTAGTTGCCTCGCTTCCTTTTCAGGAGTCGTTAGCTTTAGTATTTGAGCTTTTTTTAGAGGTGGCCCAACCTCAGACAAATCAAGCTGCGCTTCCTTTTCAGGAGTCGCTAACTTTTCAGTACGAGCCTTTTTTAGAGGTGGCACAACCTCAGACAAATCAAGCTGCGCTTCCTTTTCAGGAGTCGCTAACTTTTCAGTACAAATCTTTTTTAGAGGTGGCACAACCTCAGCCTGAGCAGCATGCCTCCGCTTTGCTGCCTCAGACCGTGCAAAATTCTTCTTCCGTGGCATCTGAAAAATAAAAAAAGACAGTTAGGTTCATATATATTTGGACATTGGGCACAATTTTCATAGACTTTAAATACATTTAACAATCAAGATGTGCTTTAACAGCAGACCTTCAGTTTTAAAGAGTGTTTTTACATCCAAATTGGGTGAAGGTTCCTGACAACTCTTGGATGAAGTAGAATAACAAGCTACTTTTTTCCAGTTTCTGCTTGCATTACAGGTGGTTAATATCCCCAAACTTGCAGTTTTGCGGTCTTCAAACTTCATAATTGGCCATGGGTTGCATTGTACAAAGCTTTCAGTTAGACATCATCTAACATTCATTTCACGTGAACAGGACGTCATTAGGACATCACTCATGACATCACAATTGTTTGAGTCACACCATTCATAAGTTTTTTTTTAGAGGATAGCGCTGTCTAATCGGCACACTGAATAGTTTTGTTTTTTAAAACTATTTCGTTGGCTTAAAGAGATTTAAGCCAACGAAATATGATGTCATTCGAACAATTGTGATGTCATGAGGACATTACTCATGATATGACGAAATATGATGTGACTTGAACAATTGTGATGTCATGGCAATCAATCAATCAATCAATCAATCAGTTTAATATATGTCCCAGAAGGGTACTTTGGTTCACATCAGACAGTAGTGGATAATTACAACATCATTACTAGTTTGACATTAGTAATAATGGCACACTTCAGAATTGTACCTTTCAGTACAGGCCAGTAATGAAAGCTAGCCCCCTCCTCACTCTTGACGTCGCCTATGTCCATCGCTGACATACAGAAACCTTCACTCAACCCCCCTCCATCTCGCCCATGCCCATCGCTGACATCACTGACATACAGCCCATCACTGATATACAGCAATCTATCCTATGTTTCACACGCACGCCGTGGAGTTGATGAGTCGTTGTTTATGATGGACTGGAGCTTGGTTAGCGTTGTGTTATTCCACATCACTGTCAAAGATCTCAGTTCTAGCCTCATAGTTTTTTGATCTTACGGATTGTTTTCCTCCGTCTTCATAGGCAAAGATGGGAAATTCTTCTCTTTCTCTATGTATTTCTGCTAGTATTTCCACTGGGTAACCTTGATTTTTTCTAGCATCTGCATCTGCATCCGTAGACTGTTCTACTTAAAAATATCAAACCAGATTTTTCTCCAGATTTTCCCTCGAGAGGGAGACCGCAGGTTCACGTGTTTTAGGGTATGGGTCAGTGGCGTACTTCAGGGGACAATAGGGTTCTGAGTGTCTCCAAAGTGTTCTTCTTAATCAAATGTTAAAGACTTCAATGGACATATGGAGCAATGATTTCTGTGTTGCATCTGTTGCAATCTTAAATTAACCCCAGGGCGGAAGATATTGTTAGGTCGGTATTTAAGCCTGAAAGGCTCATTCTGGTCTATTCTGGCACTGCACCATGCCTCTTTGGTCTAAAGCGCATTTAGGGGCGTACACCGAAGCTCTCAGGCCTTAAAAGACCTCTGTGTCATGGCCGATACACTTGTAACCACGTAATAACCCCCACAATTGTGGGCCGACTCGACCACCGTCTTCACCTGGCTGCAGTTAGAATCATGCCGCTAGAAAGTGTTTGTAGGCACTAGAGTGATGGAGATCCAGGAGCTCACGGCGGACAATGGCTAGTGTGGACATCGCCCACAATTCAATGGACGACATTACGCGGAAAAGCTCCTTTCCGTATTCACCATCAGTAGCCGTTGGGTTGGTGGACCTCCCTTTCTCTGTTTCAGCCCAGATCACTGGTCAGAGTCACCCCAGTTCTCCATCATCTCGGATCATAGCGTCGAGTTGAGGAAGGCAACCTACTGCGTAATTATTTTCTTTTTCGCTTCCGACTGGGCTCTATAGATACTTCCTCATCTCTCATATTTTTTGTACTCGCTTGAGTTATTCCAGATAATTTCTTAAAATCATCATTATAGATATGGTTGCATGTCATGTTTGTAATTAGGTTTGTAGTCTCTTCGAAGGAGATGGTCAATTTTTCTAGTTTACAAAACTTCAGTCTTAAGATTTCTGTGTTTCCTGCTATTTCTCCCCAACTTTGTTCTGTCACAAAGTTTTTGAGAACACTGTCATCCATATGAAAGACCCTGTTTTCGTTATTCATCACCATAGACAAATTGCCGGTAGTTCTGGATGTGAAGCCTGTTGCCGTTCTCCAAAGAAATTTGCACTTCTCACAATAAGTGAATTCATCTTTTGTTTCGAAAGAAGAGGAGATGTTACTGCATAGCTTGCACACCAAGCTTACGCAAAGTTGTGCACCACTAATTTTTAGTTCCATATTATGAATCACTGATTTTTCTGGGATGAGTTCCGTTGTTGCTGGTTCATTTGTAATAGTCACTTCATCGATTTCAGTGATAACTGTTTGCCTGAGAGCGGTCAAATATTTGTCGTTGTTAAATTCCCGAACTTTTAGATCTATGAAGGAGTATGATTTTTCATGCTCTATCATATTGATCTGTTCGTTCCACAACTGCAGTTTGATGTGTCCTGTTGAGTCAGTCACGATTATGCTGTGGATCTCATTGTCATTTGTTTTCTCTACCAGAGAGTTTATCCTTGTCACTTTACCCTCAAACTTGTAAATAAATGTGGCGTCTTCCAGATTTTCAAGCTCAGCGATGGATTGTTTGACACACTCCGGTGGGGTTCTCTTTGCGTATGAGACATGTGTGAGCTCTATTTTTGCCTCCCAATTGATCAGGTATTCATTCTTCTCAGGATTCTTGTCATTCGTTTTTGTTGTGACATTCAAGATTTTCATGGCTGTTCCCGTCTCTGTTGCTTCTAGAAATAGCTGGTAGAATTTTCCGTCAAATATTATACTCTCAAAGAATTCATCGCTCTCAGTTTGGATTATAGCAGTAAAATATGCTTTGTTTTTCCGCGATATTTTAATCCTTGATAACTTATGGATGAATCCCACTACAACTGTTTTAGTTTTGTTATTACTGGGGTAGTTCGTCGTTCTTGAGCAGTAGGCCATGGCTTTTACAAAAAGTGAATTGTGATTTTGGTATTTTCTAATATAGTGGCATTCACGAATGATTAATGACATCACTTTTCACATTACAATTATTCAAGTGACATCATTGAGACTCTGCCATATGAGGATATATGTCATGAGGACATCACTCATGATATCACAATTGTTTGAGTCACATAGATCAGTGTTGGTGACATCATCTGACATTCATGTCACGTGATCAGGACGTCATGAGGATATCACTCGTGACATCACAATTGTTTGAATTACATCACTGATAGGTAGGGGTGTCACAATATATCGTCCCACGAAATTTCGCGATAGTAAAACGTCACGATATGTATCGTTGAGATGAAATATCATATCGCAAAAAAAAAAAAAAAAAAAAAATTTTTTTTTTTTTTTCAAAAAATAGACTAAGAAACGTCTTTGTTTGTTGAAGTTCAATGTGTGGAAAGTAGTTCAGTTGAACAAGTCTCTGAAGAGACACATGAGAAGTTATACAGGAGAGAAACCATTCAATTGAGTTTCTGGCAAAACTGTTTACTTGACAGGAAAAACTGAAGATGCAAGTCTTGTTGTTTGAGTTTGAAGAAAAACTGAAGATGCATAATGAGAATTTATACTGCTGAGAAACCTTTTAGTTCAAAGTAAATCTAAGTGACGGTGTAACTCATTCTATTTCAAGATACGCCTTATCTCCAATCTCATGTTTTTTCTAGTTGTTATTGTAATAACAATTTCCCACAACAGCATGTTTTGTATTTGTGCATTTCAAATAAAATACTACTTTTCCAGTCATATATTGTCATTATTCAAGTTTAAAAAAATATTGTTAAAATCGTATCGTATCGTATCGTTATCATGAACCCAGTATCGTGATACGTATCGTATCGTGAACTGAGTGTATCGTGACACCCCTACTGATAGGTGAATTGTGATTTCGGTATTTTCTAATATAGTGGCATTCACGAATGATTAATGACATCACTCTTCACATTACAATTATTCAAGTGCATAAATACAACCCAATTGCCGTACTGTGGAAGTTGATGCAAAGCAGTGACATCACACCACATGTGATGTCACTTATGACATGACATCACAATAGCTCCCCAGGGACTCTTAGTGGCTGGCCCAACACGAGCTCGGCCGAAGAGGACTGCAGATCCTCCTTAGGGGCCGAGCGCAGGCTGTAAAGAGGGCTATTATAGCGCCACCATCTGCTCAATTTGTGTATTTCTTTCGTGTATAGTATAAGGCCCCTCTGTGCACCTCCCTACGAAGTTTCGTAGCTGTAGCTGTTATGGTTTCTGAATTACAGCTAATTTACTGCAAGATTTTTCGAAACCCCATGCAAATCAATGGGGAAAAAAAATATTATGACATCACAATTGCTCGAGTGACATCAGTGATGGCATCACAATTGCTTGACTGACTGATGACATCACAAATACAACCTAATTGCCCAATGGAACAAGATTTTTCGAAACCCCATGCAAGTCAATGGGGAAAAAAAATATTATGACATCACAATTGCTCGAGTGACATTAGTGATGGCATCACAATTGCTTGACTGACTGATGACATCACAAATACAACCTAATTGCCAAAGGTAATTAAGGTAATTAGGCTACACACGGGGCCAGAATTCAACGTTTTGATGCACTGTGGGCTCAATTTTTGACCGATCGAAAATCTGGTTTGATACTTTTGTGTAGAACAGTCTAACGATGCAGATACTGAAGTTTGGTGTCGTTTGAAGAAAAAATGTGGGAAGAGTAGGGTTTAATAGTTTGGAACTCATGTGCAATTAACATTCATCAACTATAGGTGTTACCCAAGAAAACAAAGCTGAAATCTTATGAATTACAGCACGGGTCGGCAACCTTTTTGATATGTGCCATTTTTAATCGTGTCCATCAATCAGCATGTCACACCAAGATGAGTGACTTGTACATCAAAATGTAACATTATTCCTTCCAAAATCAGGACATTGAAATGAAAGCACTATACAAAATACTCAGCACGGTCCTTCTATGTCTTCTGCGTTGGCATGTTTTATCTGCTTTCTGCTGCCCAGAGCCATATATATATATATATATATATATATATAGGATATTTATGGTAGTGACTTCTGCCTCTGATTGGTTGCCTTCCATGGCAGCAGCAGAGCAATCTATAAGGGAGTGGCGTCTTACTAGATTGGTCTGCTGCTGCCATGGAAAGCAATCAATCAGAGGCAGAGAGTGGGTCACTACTGTAAATATCCTAAAGAACATGCTGTGTAATTGCAAATGGTTGTTTATTATGTAATTTGACAGGTCACTTCCAAAAATGTACAAAAAAATCTGAATTTTGCACTTATTGCTACTGTGTGTTGCCGTGCCACCCTTCACGTGCCAAAGGTGGCACCTATACTGTAGGTTGCTGAACCCTGAATTACAGTATACCTTTAAAAAAGATATTGCTTTTACTTTGGTCTATGACTCCCCTCATTTCTTTCTTACTACTTCCATATGTTTATATAGTCTATGATTGTAACATATGAGTGGAGTCATAGACCAAAGTAAAAGTTACAATAATAATATAGGTCTACCATTGCATAAATACAACATCGCATTCATACAATAAAACGTTATAAGTTACCACTCATACTAGGGTTGCAAATATATTATTATTTTTCCTCTCCAGAAAAAGTGCACAGACATACAGACAGTCACCCACACAAGTTACTTGCCTCCTTGCTGTTGTGAAGGAGTGGATGAGGTACTGCGAGAGCTGATGTTAGATGCACTGGAGACTGAGAGAGCTGATGTTAGATGCACTGGAGAGGGTGGCTGAGTGAATAGTAGCCACTTGGGGAGTTTGTGTCTTCTCTGTCCTAGGGTTCAGCTGAACCGTTGCTTCCTAAAACACAAGAAAATACTATTATATGTTAACACTCATTCTAGGGCTAGAAATATTTCTTCATCTCCAGAAAGGTGTACAGACAGACTAACAGATAGACAGACAAACAGACACTCAGACACACAAGTTACTTGCCTCCTTGCTGTTGTGGAGTGGATGAGGTACTGCGAGAGCTGATGTTATGTAGAGGAAGGATGAGCTACTTTACTTGCCGCAGGTTTGCTCTGGAAATGCTGGATGAATGCAGGATGCTGGCACGAGGTGAGTGATGACTGCACAAGTGTGATTTAAGCTGTGGTGATGGGGGCTTTATATAGTACCAGGAGAAGGGCATTTATGATGTCATTTATGATGTCATTTATGATGTCATTTATGATGTCATTTATGATGTCATAACTGACGTCGTCATAGAGAAGGTGACAGTCTTGTGACATCACTGATGATGTCATCTATGATGTCATCTATGATGTCATCTATGATGTCATCTATGATGACATAGTGTCAAAGTTTAAACATTTATCATTTCAAGACGGTTTCACGTATCCAAATTCTTTATACAACTTTAGATCAGGGAAGTCCAGAGATGACACAGAAAAAGTTTGGGCTCATTCGGGCAAATGGCCTAGGACGAGTTCGTTTTTTTTTTTGGAAAATCTAGCAGGCTTAAATGGGTGTGAGTTATGGGTCAATACGCAAAAGGGTCTGTTATAGCGCCACCATCTGGCCAATATGGCTAATTTTTTGTCTCTGAGCAGTGGGGCACATTTCCAACCTATGTGCAAGGTCTGGCTACTGTAGCCCTTACGGTTTTTGACGTGCATGCTGTTTTAGGGCAGAATAATAATAATAAATATAGCCGCAAGCGGCGATGCGGGGTCCAAGCTTCTGGTGACTTGGGGGTTATATGTCAGATAATATTAATATAGACACTGAATTGCACATTTAGTCAGAGTTGATATGTGCACATATATGATATGTGAGTGATGACTGCACAAGTGTGATTTAAGCTGTGGTGATGGGGGCTTTATATAGTACCAGGAGAAGGGCATTTATGATGTCATTTATGATGTCATTTATGATGTCATTTATGATGTCATTTATGATGTCATAACTGACGTCGTCATAGAGAAGGTGACAGTCTTGTGACATCACTGATGATGTCATCTATGATGTCATCTATGATGTCATCTATGATGACATAGTGTCAAAGTTTAAACATTTATCATTTCAAGACGGTTTCACGTATCCAAATTCTTTATACAACTTTAGATCAGGGAAGTCCAGAGATGACACAGAAAAAGTTTGGGCTCATTCGGGCAAATGGCCTAGGACGAGTTCGTTTTTTTTTTTGGAAAATCTAGCAGGCTTAAATGGGTGTGAGTTATGGGTCAATACGCAAAAGGGTCTGTTATAGCGCCACCATCTGGCCAATATGGCTAATTTTTTGTCTCTGAGCAGTGGGGCACATTTCCAACCTATGTGCAAGGTCTGGCTACTGTAGCCCTTACGGTTTTTGACGTGCATGCTGTTTTAGGGCAGAATAATAATAATAAACATTACAGATACAATAGGGATCCACGCACTTCGTGCTTGGACCCCTAAATATAGCCGCAAGCGGCGATGCGGGGTCCAAGCTTCCGGTGACTTGGGGGGTGTATGTCAGATAATATATATATATATAATATATATATATGAAGAAATATTTCTTCATCTCCAGAAAGGTGTACAGACAGACTAACAGATAGACAGACAAACAGACACTCAGACACACAAGTTACTTGCCTCCTTGCTGTTGTGGAGTGGATGAGGTACTGTGAGAGCTGATGTTATGTAGAGGAAGGATGAGCTACTTTACTTGCCGCAGGTTTGCTCTGGAAATGCTGGATGAATGCAGGATGCTGGCACGAGGTGAGTGATGACTGCACAAGTGTGATTTAAGCTGTGGTGATGGGGGCTTTATATAGTACCAGGAGAAGGGCATTTATGATGTCATTTATGATGTAATTTATGATGTCATTTATGATGTCATTTATGATGTCATAACTGACGTCGTCATAGAGAAGGTGACAGTCTTGTGACATCACTGATGATGTCATCTATGATGTCATCTATGATGTCATCTATGATGTCATCTATGATGACATAGTGTCAAAGTTTAAACATTTATCATTTCAAGACGGTTTCACGTATCCAAATTCTTTATACAACTTTAGATCAGGGAAGTCCAGAGATGACACAGAAAAAGTTTGGGCTCATTCGGGCAAATGGCCTAGGACGAGTTCGTTTTTTTTTTTGGAAAATCTAGCAGGCTTAAATGGGTGTGAGTTATGGGTCAATACGCAAAAGGGTCTGTTATAGCGCCACCATCTGGCCAATATGGCTAATTTTTTGTCTCTGAGCAGTGGGGCACATTTCCAACCTATGTGCAAGGTCTGGCTACTGTAGCCCTTACGGTTTTTGACGTGCATGCTGTTTTAGGGCAGAATAATAATAATAAATATAGCCGCAAGCGGCGATGCGGGGTCCAAGCTTCCGGTGAAAGTTTCAAAGTTTCAAAGTTTCAAAGTTTCAAAGTTTCAAAGTTTCAAAGTTTCAAAGTGTCAAAGTTTAAACATTTATCATTTCAAGACGGTTTCACGTATCCAAATTCTTTATACAACTTTAGATCAGGGAAGTCCAGAGATGACACAGAAAAAGTTTGGGCTCATTCGGGCAAATGGCCTAGGACGAGTTCGTTTTTTTTTTTGGAAAATCTAGCAGGCTTAAATGGGTGTGAGTTATGGGTCAATACGCAAAAGGGTCTGTTATAGCGCCACCATCTGGCCAATATGGCTAATTTTTTGTCTCTGAGCAGTGGGGCACATTTCCAACCTATGTGCAAGGTCTGGCTACTGTAGCCCTTACGGTTTTTGACGTGCATGCTGTTTTAGGGCAGAATAATAATAATAATAATAATAATAAATATAGCCGCAAGCGCCTATGCGGGGTCCAAGCTTCCGGTGACTTGGGGGGTATATGTCAGATAGTGCACATTTATTCAGACTTGGTATGTGCACAAGTAAACAAAGTTTGGTTGAGATCTGGTGACCTGACGGTTTCCAAGCAGTAGTAGTAGTAGTAGTAGCAGTAGTAGTAATAGTAGTAGTAGTAGTGTTGGTAGTAGTGGGAGTGGTAGCAGTAGTAGCAGCAGAAGTACTAAGAATAGTAGTAGTAGTAGTAGCAGCAGCAGCAGTAGTAGTGGTGGTTGGCTGTTATAGCGCCACCATCTGGTGGATTGGTGTCATTTTTTCCCTCTGAGTAGTGGGTGATGTCTTGAACCTGTGTGGAAAGTTTGGGTGATGGGGCGCGTATGGTTTCTGAGATCCACACACTTTTAGGGCAGGAAAAGAACAAAAGCAAATACACAAAAGTTTAGACATTAATCATTTCAAAACGGTTTCAAGTATCCAAAATCATTTGATAACTTTAGGTCGGGTTAGTCCTTAGATGACGCAGAAATAAATTTGTGTGATTTGGCCAAACGGTCTAGGAGGAGTTCGCAAAAGTAGGTTTTTGATAAAATTCAAAATGGTGGAAAATGTAGGCACACGCAAATGGGCGGGGCCTATATGGATAGATGTGGCTAGATCCAAGGAATCCCTGAGAAGTGAAATTTTGAGTATAGGACACACGGTTCAGAAGATATGGACGATAACGCGAAATGGTCTGTTATAGCGCCACCATCTGGTGGATTGGTGTATTATTTTTTTTCTGAGTAGGGGGTGACCTCTTGAACCTATGTGGAAAGTTTAGGTGATGTGGAGCGTATGGTTTCTGAGATCCACACACTTTTAGGGCAGAAAAAGAAGAAAAACAAATAGACAATATAGCCGCAAGCGGCGATGCGGGGTCCAAGCTTCCGGTGACTTGGGGGGTGTATGTCAGATAATATAGACACTGAATTGCACATTTAGTCAGAGTTGGTATGTGCACGGTTTTTGACGTGCATGCTGTTTTAGGGCAGAATAATAATAATAACGAGGTGAGTGATGACTGCACAAGTGTGATTTAAGCTGTGGTGATGGGGGCTTTATATAGTACCAGGAGAAGGGCATTTATGATGTCATTTATGATGTAATTTATGATGTCATTTATGATGTCATTTATGATGTCATAACTGACGTCGTCATAGAGAAGGTGACAGTCTTGTGACATCACTGATGATGTCATCTATGATGTCATCTATGATGTCATCTATGATGTCATCTATGATGACATAGTGTCAAAGTTTAAACATTTATCATTTCAAGACGGTTTCACGTATCCAAATTCTTTATACAACTTTAGATCAGGGAAGTCCAGAGATGACACAGAAAAAGTTTGGGCTCATTCGGGCAAATGGCCTAGGACGAGTTCGTTTTTTTTTTTGGAAAATCTAGCAGGCTTAAATGGGTGTGAGTTATGGGTCAATACGCAAAAGGGTCTGTTATAGCGCCACCATCTGGCCAATATGGCTAATTTTTTGTCTCTGAGCAGTGGGGCACATTTCCAACCTATGTGCAAGGTCTGGCTACTGTAGCCCTTACGGTTTTTGACGTGCATGCTGTTTTAGGGCAGAATAATAATAATAAATATAGCCGCAAGCGGCGATGCGGGGTCCAAGCTTCCGGTGACTTATGATGTCATCATAAATGACATCATATGATGTCATTTATGATGTCATTTATGATGTCATTTATGATGTCATAACTGACGTCGTCATAGAGAAGGTGACAGTCTTGTGACATCACTGATGATGTCCTATGTGGAAACCTATGTGGAAAGTTTAGGTGATGTGGAGCGTATGGTTTCTGAGATCCACACACTTTTAGGGCAGAAAAAGAAGAAAAACAAATAGACAATATAGCCGCAAGCGGCGATGCGGGGTCCAAGCTTCCGGTGACTTGGGGGGTGTATGTCAGATAATATAGACACTGAATTGCACATTTAGTCAGAGTTGGTATGTGCACGGTTTTTGACGTGCATGCTGTTTTAGGGCAGAATAATAATAATAACGAGGTGAGTGATGACTGCACAAGTGTGATTTAAGCTGTGGTGATGGGGGCTTTATATAGTACCAGGAGAAGGGCATTTATGATGTCATTTATGATGTAATTTATGATGTCATTTATGATGTCATTTATGATGTCATAACTGACGTCGTCATAGAGAAGGTGACAGTCTTGTGACATCACTGATGATGTCATCTATGATGTCATCTATGATGTCATCTATGATGTCATCTATGATGACATAGTGTCAAAGTTTAAACATTTATCATTTCAAGACGGTTTCACGTATCCAAATTCTTTATACAACTTTAGATCAGGGAAGTCCAGAGATGACACAGAAAAAGTTTGGGCTCATTCGGGCAAATGGCCTAGGACGAGTTCGTTTTTTTTTTTGGAAAATCTAGCAGGCTTAAATGGGTGTGAGTTATGGGTCAATACGCAAAAGGGTCTGTTATAGCGCCACCATCTGGCCAATATGGCTAATTTTTTGTCTCTGAGCAGTGGGGCACATTTCCAACCTATGTGCAAGGTCTGGCTACTGTAGCCCTTACGGTTTTTGACGTGCATGCTGTTTTAGGGCAGAATAATAATAATAAATATAGCCGCAAGCGGCGATGCGGGGTCCAAGCTTCCGGTGACTTATGATGTCATCATAAATGACATCATATGATGTCATTTATGATGTGATTTATGATGTCATTTATGATGTCATAACTGACGTCGTCATAGAGAAGGTGACAGTCTTGTGACATCACTGATGATGTCATCTATGATGTCATCTATGATGTCATCTATGATGTCATCTATGATGTCATCTATGATGACATAGTGTCAAAGTTTAAACATTTATCATTTCAAGACGGTTTCACGTATCCAAATTCTTTATACAACTTTAGATCAGGGAAGTCCAGAGATGACACAGAAAAAGTTTGGGCTCATTCGGGCAAATGGCCTAGGACGAGTTCGTTTTTTTTTTTGGAAAATCTAGCAGGCTTAAATGGGTGTGAGTTATGGGTCAATACGCAAAAGGGTCTGTTATAGCGCCACCATCTGGCCAATATGGCTAATTTTTTGTCTCTGAGCAGTGGGGCACATTTCCAACCTATGTGCAAAGTCTGGCTACTGTAGCCCTTACGGTTTTTGACGTGCATGCTGTTTTAGGGCAGAATAATAATAATAATAATAATAATAATAAATATAGCCGCAAGCGGCGATGCGGGGTCCAAGCTTCTGGTGACTTGGGGGTTATATGTCAGATAATATAGACACTGAATTGCACATTTAGTCAGAGTTGATATGTGCACAAGTGTACCAAGTTTGTAGTAAGTAATATGTAGTAAGTAGCAGTGGTGGTGGTAAGCCAAATGGTGGCTGTCAAAGAGGCTCTTCATCTCCAGAAAGGTGTACAGACAGACTAACAGATAGACAGACAAACAGACACTCAGACACACAAGTTACTTGCCTCCTTGCTGTTGTGGAGTGGATGAGGTACTGCGAGAGCTGATGTTATGTAGAGGAAGGATGAGCTACTTTACTTGCCGCAGGTTTGCTCTGGAAATGCTGGATGAATGCAGGATGCTGGCACGAGGTGAGTGATGACTGCACAAGTGTGATTTAAGCTGTGGTGATGGGGGCTTTATATAGTACCAGGAGAAGGGCATTTATGATGTCATTTATGATGTCATTTATGATGTCATTTATGATGTCATTTATGATGTCATAACTGACGTCGTCATAGAGAAGGTGACAGTCTTGTGACATCACTGATGATGTCATCTATG
Source organism: Poromitra crassiceps (assembly GCF_964638095.1). Lineage (NCBI taxonomy): Eukaryota > Metazoa > Chordata > Actinopteri > Beryciformes > Melamphaidae > Poromitra > Poromitra crassiceps. The sequence continues at coordinate 13,366,042 of NC_139635.1, forward strand.
ATGTCATCTATGATGTCATCTATGATGTCATCTATGATGACATAGTGTCAAAGTTTAAACATTTATCATTTCAAGACGGTTTCACGTATCCAAATTCTTTATACAACTTTAGATCAGGGAAGTCCAGAGATGACACAGAAAAAGTTTGGGCTCATTCGGGCAAATGGCCTAGGACGAGTTCGTTTTTTTTTTTGGAAAATCTAGCAGGCTTAAATGGGTGTGAGTTATGGGTCAATACGCAAAAGGGTCTGTTATAGCGCCACCATCTGGCCAATATGGCTAATTTTTTGTCTCTGAGCAGTGGGGCACATTTCCAACCTATGTGCAAGGTCTGGCTACTGTAGCCCTTACGGTTTTTGACGTGCATGCTGTTTTAGGGCAGAATAATAATAATAATAATAATAATAAACATTACAGATACAATAGGGATCCACGCACTTCGTGCTTGGACCCCTAATAAACATTACAGATACAATAGGGATCCACGCACTTCATGCTTGGACCCCTAATAATAATAATAATAAACATTACAGATACAATAGGGATCCACGCACTTCGTGCTTGGACCCCTAATAAACATTACAGATACAATAGGGATCCACGCACTTCGTGCTTGGACCCCTAATAAATATAGCCGCAAGCGGCGATGCGGGGTCCAAGCTTCCGGTGAAAGTTTCAAAGTTTCAAAGTTTCAAAGTTTCAAAGTTTCAAAGTGTCAAAGTTTAAACATTTATCATTTCAAGACGGTTTCACGTATCCAAATTCTTTATACAACTTTAGATCAGGGAAGTCCAGAGATGACACAGAAAAAGTTTGGGCTCATTCGGGCAAATGGCCTAGGACGAGTTCGTTTTTTTTTTTGGAAAATCTAGCAGGCTTAAATGGGTGTGAGTTATGGGTCAATACGCAAAAGGGTCTGTTATAGCGCCACCATCTGGCCAATATGGCTAATTTTTTGTCTCTGAGCAGTGGGGCACATTTCCAACCTATGTGCAAGGTCTGGCTACTGTAGCCCTTACGGTTTTTGACGTGCATGCTGTTTTAGGGCAGAATAATAATAAACGGAACAGATACAATAGGGGTCCAAGCACGCGGGGTCCATGCTTCCGGTGAAAGTTTCAAAGTTTCAAAGTTTCAAAGTTTCAAAGTTTCAAAGTTTCAAAGTTTCAAAGTGTCAAAGTTTAAACATTTATCATTTCAAGACGGTTTCACGTATCCAAATTCTTTATACAACTTTAGATCAGGGAAGTCCAGAGATGACACAGAAAAAGTTTGGGCTCATTCGGGCAAATGGCCTAGGACGAGTTCGTTTTTTTTTTTGGAAAATCTAGCAGGCTTAAATGGGTGTGAGTTATGGGTCAATACGCAAAAGGGTCTGTTATAGCGCCACCATCTGGCCAATATGGCTAATTTTTTGTCTCTGAGCAGTGGGGCACATTTCCAACCTATGTGCAAGGTCTGGCTACTGTAGCCCTTACGGTTTTTGACGTGCATGCTGTTTTAGGGCAGAATAATAATAAACGGAACAGATACAATAGGGATCCACGCACTTCGTGCTTGGACCCCTAATAAACGGAACAGATACAATAGGGATCCACGCACTTCGTGCTTGGACCCCTAAAAATACAATAGGGATCCACGCACTTCGTGCTTGGACCCCTAATAATAACCAGGAGAAGGGCATTTATGATGTCATTTATGATGTAATTTATGATGTCATTTATGATGTCATTTATGATGTCATAACTGACGTCGTCATAGAGAAGGTGACAGTCTTGTGACATCACTGATGATGTCATCTATGATGTCATCTATGATGTCATCTATGATGACATAGTGTCAAAGTTTAAACATTTATCATTTCAAGACGGTTTCACGTATCCAAATTCTTTATACAACTTTAGATCAGGGAAGTCCAGAGATGACACAGAAAAAGTTTGGGCTCATTCGGGCAAATGGCCTAGGACGAGTTCGTTTTTTTTTTTGGAAAATCTAGCAGGCTTAAATGGGTGTGAGTTATGGGTCAATACGCAAAAGGGTCTGTTATAGCGCCACCATCTGGCCAATATGGCTAATTTTTTGTCTCTGAGCAGTGGGTCACATTTCCAACCTATGTGCAAGGTCTGGCTACTGTAGCCCTTACGGTTTTTGACGTGCATGCTGTTTTAGGGCAGAATAATAATAATAATAATAATAAATATAGCCGCAAGCGGCGATGCGGGGTCCAAGCTTCTGGTGACTTGGGGGTTATATGTCAGATAATATAGACACTGAATTGCACATTTAGTCAGAGTTGATATGTGCACAAGTGTACCAAGTTTGTAGTAAGTAATATGTAGTAAGTAGCAGTGGTGGTGGTAAGCCAAATGGTGGCTGTCAAAGAGGCTTATTAAGCAATGGACTTTTTCTAGGCAAACTGTCATAATTTCAAATCCTAGTTTCTTGATAAGCTTAGATTTGTCACTATCCAGTTTTCCTAGTCCATTGGATGAAGATAGTGTGCTACTTCTACTGTACACTTCTGACATCGTTATAGATCTGCTCAGTGAGGAAAGGATTAAACAAACTGTTCCTGAATTGTGATCTAAGTAATTGGTTGTCACAATCAAAAGTCAATGCTTTTGTAGTAGTGGTGGTAGTCATAAATCTGGTCTGCATAAGCACAAGGCCAGAATTTGAACCATTTGTCATGAAATTAATGTAAAATCCTAACTGTTACTAGATACTCCACATGGTACATTTCTAGTGTCTCTGTATAGGTATAACAAGATTAATATTCAGGTTGTGTAAATCACCCTTTAAGTCAAACTGTTAGTGGCTTAATAGGTTATCAGTTAACAAGGTACTTGTCTGTTATTCAGATGTTTTAAAAGGGTAAGCTTGGGCACAGTGGACATCTACAAGTTGGCAATAAAAGTGTAAGCTCAAGGTTGACTAAAGGAGTTAGGATATAATGCATAAAAAACTGGGACAAAAGACAGTTAGTCTTATATAGTTTTTAGTTTTTAGTTTTTATGAAATGAAAAACTTAAAGTAAAAAGAAATGTATCAATCCACTTTGTCCTTGTGTGGGCCTGAGTCGGGGTTTCTGGACTGTGTGGAGGGACTGTCGAGTCGTGGAGTCAAGTCTGAGTCAGGGCTTTGATTTGATTGTATATTATGTCAACTCGGATGTGATTGAGCATGAGGATGGCTTCTTCAATTTCGTCTGTAGTGATTTGAGTTGGTGATTGGGGGGGGGGGGGGTGGGCGTCAGAGCAGGTGGCATTAAAAGTTTAGACATTACAAGTACCGCATAGTACCCCACTTCAAATAAACCAAACTATACCTTTTACAAATCAACTGTGTCAAACTAAATGAATGCCCGCAAAACTGTTTTCGGATGTGTGAGATGTGCAAAATAAATCAGCATTGTTTTTCGGTGGAGTGTCCCTTTAAGGCCAAAACTCTTAACATTTTAGTTGGCTTTAATTAAACACACAAAATAGCAAGCAATACAAAAATGTTCCTCAAAATACATACAAATAAGACCAAGTGTCAAGATTAAAAATACCAATTAAGTACAACACATTCATGATAGCTGAAATATGTGGGCATTATACTTATACATATGTTTTTGGTGTCAATGTCTTTGATATAGATGTGGTCGATCAAAGTCCCCTTCTCAGTGGTAGGCTCATTTACAACTTGAGTGAACCCATGTTGTTCCATTTGTGTTTTAATTGAACTTGCTACCATCAGGTTTTCATTGAAATCTCCCAAGATGATTTTGCCTCCTGTTTTCATGTTCATATGGGCAATCAGATCATTAAGCTTGCTGCGGAATGTTGAAAGCTGATATGATGATGGTCTGTAAATCACTGCAACTTGTGTTTCCAGTTGTGGGATGTCCAATAGGAGACATTCAATATTTATGCAGGGCACATCTGTAATATGACATTGCATGTTTTCTTTGCAATAGGCGCCAACACCACCATGTTGTTGTTCTTGCAATTCTGCAAACATTTCTCCATTTGTGTCATATGCAAGATGCCGTGGTTTACTATGGAAGGCAAATCCATTGACATGTGTGTCATCATTGCAATTATTTGGTGCAAGCCAAGTTTCTGTAACACAGATCATGTCTGCCTCCATGTATCTTGCATCTTGTCTTATGCATTGAACATGGGATGATAGTCCTTGTATATTGTGCAAAAGTATCTTGCATGATGGCAGTGGTACTTGTGTTGATGGTTTAATGAATGCAGGCATTTCCTGGAGTGATTTTTCTATTTTATTGTTGGAATATATAGATTTTGGGTCAAAGTCTTCAATTATTAGTCCTTCTAGAGATGTCACCCGACTCAAAGCTACATATGCTTGTCCTGCGGTAAAGATCTTTTGTAGAGAAACTACTGCTTTTTCCACTGTTAAACCTTGGACTTTATGAACAGTGCAAGCCCACGCTAATCTCAATGGAAACTGACGGCGTACAGCAGTGGTGTAAATCATTCTGTCTTCATCAGGCCCAATTGGAGTTGCTTGTTCAAATCCAAGTTGTGGACATGGTTTCTTACATCGTGCAGTTCGTCCAACTTTCTCATCATCAAAAGTGACATAGATCATTGAGGGGAATGTTTTATCATCTCCAAAATACACTTTAGAAACAGTGCCACATGCCCCATTAACTAGTCCGTCAGATGTATCAACGTTTTTCAGAAGCATGACACGTGCATCTTCTCCAAGACAAAGTGTTTTTGGTAGACAGGTTTGATGAACCTTGATAGATCCATTTTGTTTCTGTAGTGTTCCACCTTTGGCAATCTTTTCGTAATCTTGTGCATTAATGCTAATAGTGTCAGAACAGGTTTTCGTTAACATGTTGAAATTGTGGTCATCGACCTGTGCATTTGTGGCATAAATGTGTAGAGCATCACTTTCTTCTCCTTCACCTGTTTCACATTTCTGTAGCATGCACAGGTCTGACTTCTCAAGGTCTTCATTATTAGGGTGTTTCCTTAAGCGATTCAGTAATTGAGCAAACTTTGTGTCTTTTTGTCGCACAACATCTGTAAGTTCAGCAAGAGCAAAGTTATCTCCCCATAAATTTATAAAATCCTTTGGCTCTGTATAAAGGGCTTTTCCTTTCACAGGGGGCAATTGATAGAAATCGCCAACGGCAATAACACAGACGTTTCCAAAAGGAGAATAATCGCCGGTCTGTTTTATCTGTCTCATTCTGCCATCCACATACCTCATAAGCTTATGATCCAACATGGAAACTTCATCAATGATCAAAATTTGGAGGTTTCCTAGCTTTGCTCTCAAAGTGTTGATTTTGTCTTGGCCCAGAGGATTATATTGTTGAGATGCGTCGATTGGAATTGAAAAACTGCGATGTATTGTTTCTCCGTTGATATTGTAGGCTGCAACACCAGTTGGAGCTGTCAGTAGCACGTGTGTTTCATCTGGGTTGTCAGACAATTGTGACAAAATACGGCATGTTTCATAATGTATAGCTTTGATCAAATGTGATTTCCCTGTGCCAGCACCTCCTGAGATGAACACATGAAATGGAGCAGGATTTTTCCCTTGAACCTTTTGTAGACACCATTGACGGATTTGATAGAAAATGCTGGATTGCTTCTCATTCAACGAGGAAAGTAGCTTCAGTGCCTCTGGTCTTGGCATTCTGTCGTCATTGAGTTCAATTGTATAGGCAGGGTCTTGTTTGGGCTGTAAATCTGGAATGTCTTCATCAATTTTTTCAGTATCCAATGTTTCTTTTTCTTTGTTTTTGTGATCTTCCAGTCTTTCCAATTCAGATTCCGGACACATTTCTGCCCATGCATCTTCCATAGGACCATTCATTTCGACATCTTTTTGAGCTTCTTCAATTTTGTCTGCCTTATTTTCATACAGGTTTCTGTTTGTGTCAACAACACATTTCACAGCCTCAATGCCATCAGTGGTCTTTACAAAGCCTGTACAGTAGAAGCTTTCAAAGGTAGCAAATGTTGATGGTTTCAATTCCTCATTAGTGTAATGGGGTAGAAAAAGCTGTAAAATGCTCTTGAAATACTTTTCCGGAGTTTTGGTAGCTGAAAACCGAGCATCCCGTACAACAGCACCATCAGTACGTGTTCTCTTCTTTACAAATCCCAAGTCATCCTTCAATGCAATGGTATTGTGTGCTGAACTTTCCGATTTGGACAGTACTCTATATTCAGATGCAAAGCTAGCCAGACACATTTGGGAAAACTCTGTACTTTTAGGTCTACCTTTATATCTTTCCGTTATGCTGGTCATCCATATGTTTTTGTTGCCTGTGTCATCACATTGATCTTCTTCTGTGTCACAAGCATTTTTCTTTTGCAAGACATGGAGTGGCAAGCTCATACGCACTGTGTGATCACCAGTTGGAATAAACACAACTTTTCTAGACCCCTCCTTAAGCCTCATGTTGGTTAGACGATAGACACTTTCTTGGGCAGAAACTTCTCGGTTATACAAATACACAGAGCCAAGTTTCTTCAAAGCCTGTTTAGCATCCATGTTGTCATTTGCAGCCTCTGTTTGTGCACGTTGCAGCAATAGTCCCATTTCTCTCTCTGCTTTTGAAATGTAAGAGATGATGTAAACAATGCAGGAGTACGCATCGCACACATATTGTATGTCTAAGTTTCCATTCCAGCAGCGCATAAGGTGTCGGTTATATTGATTGACCCAAACATCACTAATCTTTCTTTTCAGAACAACAGTGGTTTTGTTTGTTACCATTTTGTATGCAGCTTCAAATCCTTCCTGCGTAATGCCAATTGAGGCAAACAATTCGTCGGCAGAGTCAAAGGTGCCTTTAGGGTCCAGAATTGCTTCTTTCACCTTTGCTACAATTTTTGCTGCATGGGCTTTACGCATTTCTTCATTTACGACATCATCTGGGGAGTTTTCTGAACAGGTATGTTCCTCTGATTGCTCATTTGCATTGTCGTCTTTCTCATCTTCATTCTTGCTTCTTGTAATAAATGTGTTGTTGGTCGGTGGTCTAGGAAAGTTGAATCTGCAAGTTGTGCCTCCTTTTTTGCATGTTTTTGAGTGTCTTTTGCTATGTTGTTGTACAGCTGAGACAATTTCATGCATCTCTGTGTCATCATCTGGCGGCATTTCACATGTCACATATTTATCCACAAATGCTACAACAGCATCATCATCATCTACGTCAATTTGGGGTGCATTCTCCACCCAGAATAGACAGTGTATATGAGGTGATCCACGTTGCTGGAACTCCACTCTGTAGAAATAATCCACAATTTTACCAATTGGCTGTGCTGGGGACATGATTACGTCGTTGAGGAAACAATGAAATCGTTGATCAAACATTCTTGCTGCTATCACAGAGTTTCTTTGTAACAGGCCACATCTTTCAGACCAGTCAAGCTCATCAATGGATTTTTTGGATCCCTCTACTCTCAAGATACATTCCAGAAATTCTGGCCATCGTAAATCAGCAGATGAGAAGGAACAGAACCATGTTGGAATTCCCAATTGTCTCACCATGGCAAATAAGTCTTTTTGTGCGCTTTGCCAAAAAGCAGGTGTGCCTCTTATAGGTTTCATGAATTTGTAGCCTCGATCACAATTCAGAATCCTCTGAAGAGAGTCTTGGTTCATGAACATTTCGGCTGTCACAGGCCTGTCTGTTTCATGACCTTTTCTCATTGCTATTGAGACGTTTGATACAACCTGATAAAGTTCTGACCAATATTGTGCATAGAATATGTAAACCGCATTTTTTCCAAATCTTCCATCAGCATTTTGAATGCGTACATTCAAATATCGTGATAATGTCAACTTCACAGGTCTGCGATCATGAAAGGTTCCATGTCCTCTTGGGAAAAGCACGGTAAAACATTTTGCTTCATTAGTTTCATCCATTAATAATCTTACAGGGCTATTTCCTTCTGCTGGTGCCACAGATATAATATGGTCAAAGTGCTGATCCAAAACTTCTTGTGCAATGTCAATGGGTTGTAAACATGTGTCCATGAACATACCATGTTGCTGTTTGTCAAAGAGTGTTTCATCCATAGGTTCTTCCTCAATTTCAGATGTTGTACTTTGATTGTGGTCTGGACACATTGGTTCACAGTTGTCATTGTCATTATGTTCATCTGCTTCTTCCTCGATTCTGCTTAAGGGATTCACCCATTCATTATTGAACTCCACATCTTTATACCATATGTTATTATCTTTCAAATATATCACCGCTATCCGTACTTTCTCTGCGTGAACATGCTGATATTCATAAAAGCCTTTGTAAGACAACTTTTGCTTCAACTTAACAGGAATAATGATATCGTCGTTATCTGATCTTGGAAGGATATTTGTTATGTCACTGATATTGGAAGGTACACATATTACTGGTCCATGCACACCATTTTGTCCACCTCGCGGCAACGCCAGCATTTTCATGAAGGGAATATTCTTTGCTATTAGGAGCTGTTCAATTGAGTTCAAATTGTTGAGTTGTGGTGGAATGGGATCTAAATGCAAATTGTTTGCAACACTTTCTGCTGGCATTGTACCAAGAAGAATTTTCTGGTGACACGTGTAACATAGCCATAATTGCCCAGAAGGACCACTTTTGAAAGTGCAATCTTGAAGACAAGTGTCACCACATTTGTGAAGATAGGTTTCAGTGATACATTTGCTAGCCATAGAAGTGACCTGTTCTCCTTTTACCGCATAGAGTTCTCTTTTGCATTTTTGTACTTGATGTTGAAACAGTAGTCTATGACATGATGCACACACATATTGTGGACCCATGCGTGTCTTCTGTTTGAATCGTTTATATACGTCGTCCATCTGTTGTAATTGTTCTCTTTCTTTGGCACGTCTTTCTGCAATTGTCAGTTTGAGGTTTTCAGCAAAAACTTTGTCAGTTTTGTACTTATTCATACTACGTTGACGAACATTAGACTGGTGCTCCTCATTTTTAGCATATTTCTCTTTGCTTGACATCATGACCTTTTCTCTGTGTTCTTCATTTTGGGCATATTTCTCTTTGCTTGACATCATGACCAGTTCTCTGTGCTCTTCATTTTGGGCATATTTCTCTTTGCTTGACATCATGACCTTTTCTCTGTGTTCTTCATTTTGGGCATATTTCTCTTTGCTTGACATCATGACCTTTTCTCTGTGTTCTTCATTTTGGGCATATTTCTCTTTGCTTGACATCATGACCTTTTCTCTGTGTTCTTCATTTTGGGCATATTTCTCTTTGCTTGACATCATGACCTTTTCTCTGTGTTCTTCATTTTGGGCATATTTTTCTTTGCTTGACATCATGACCTTTTCTCTGTGTTCTTCATTTTGGGCATATTTCTCTTTGCTTGACATCATGACCTTTTGCCGATACTCTTCAGCATTGGTATACTTTTCTTGAGTGCATTGCTTCTTGTTTGTTCTATACTCCTCATCTTCATGATATCTTTTATATTCGGTTTCAATTTTACGGCGACTTGACACACACACTTCACCTTAGATTTGGTATCCTTGTTTGATTTGCTACACATGAAAGGACACTCTTCAGAATCTCTCAATTTGATGCAGGAGACCACTTCATAGTGCGAGTTGTTGCAATGTTTCAGGTATATTGATCTCCCCTTGTTTGTATTTGGGTTGGTAGAGCTATACCTCAACCACTTCTGTTGGCTGTATGTAAAAATGTTTACTCCAAATAGATCTGCAGCTGCCTGTATTTCAACTTCAGTTGCCCAACTTCCAACATATTTCATCCGTGATTGTTTCAGATAGGTTTCCACAGAACTAAAAGTATGCCTGAGTGTATGGACATAGTCACATGAATTGTCCTGGAGGTGTTTAACCAGAGCACCTCTGACTTTCCTGTGATTGCTTTGGTCGTTGCTGATTGCATATGATAGAGCTCTAAAAAAGCAGTTACCATCAGCTGCAATAAACTCAGTGTGACAAGGGTCACCGATAGGAATTGGTTCCTTTCTGGTGATAGTATCATCAGCAGTATAGTTAATATTAAGTTTTACACAAAGTCGTCTTTGGTCTTGGATTGTGAATGGATAAAAGGAAAAGGGCGTGGCCTGTGATTCACCAACTACAATAACTTCATCTGCACTAGATTGTGAGGTTGTTGGAACAGTTATCTTGGCGACTCCAGCTATGGTTGCACTTTTACCTTGCAAGACATTCTTTTCATTTGTATCGTTTGTTCTGGTAGGTGAACACCGGAACTTCTGTGGAACTGAGTGCATATGGCTCACAACAGCTCTGACACCAGTCATTTCAAATTGTGATCCCACAGCATTCAATGAAAGAGCAAGCACAAGAAGATGTTCGTATAGTGAATCAACAGTATCATGGTACACCACAACACTTGTACCTCCATCATCAAGAGCGCCATCTCTGTTTCGGGCATGTGGATCCATCAAGGTATACGATGGTCCTCGTTTGATGATTGCACAGGTAGCACCTACAAAAGTCAGCAAACATGTGTCATAGACGTCAAAGGTTTGTTTCATTGCTTCATCAAGAGAACAAATGATACCTTGTAGATCAGAGTCAGCCACATCCACAAAAAGTAATCCGGGAAGTGATTCAGCATATTGTATTGCCATTTTTACATTCCCCAGTGTGTGCTTCTTGGGCAATTCATGAATAGCAACAAACCCATCTCCTGTAGGATCATTAATTGTGCCCTGTCTTGTCATTGTAGTATACAGCTGGTTCCCTTTATCAAGAACATCATCCAAGGTTGCTGTTGACCATGTTAGTACATTAGTCAGCACACTTTTCAAGATTGCAGTTAGACTATTTACTGCACATTGTTTACCAGCATTTGCTCCAAATCGTCTGTCTCCTTGATCAAATGAGCCTTTGATTACTTGTGATACTGGGAAGGCATTTCCTGATTGAAAATCAGCATTTACTGTGATTTCTGGAACAGTTTTGGAATTGCATGGAACACTTCCAGAAAGGAAATCAGAGACACGATGGAACTGTGACTTTCTGATTATATCAGTCTGGGAACGAATTGTATCACGATAGCAACCTTCAACAGAATCAATAGCATGCCAATTAATGTCATCAGTATATTGACAAATACAATGCATTTTTGAATGACAATCAATACTGCCCTACAAAGGAGAAGGGCAGTAACTCATTTTTTGTCAAAAATGAGTTATTATCATTTTTGTGACATTAAAAACGTCCTTTGTCATGTGGAAAAATATCTTGTCTCAAATGTGTTGTGTTTTGGAGAAAATAGGGGGTCGTATTTGCAGTAACTCAAAAAAGCCCTAGTGAAACCAAGGCCAATCACTGTAACTCAAGTTACTGTACTCCTCTTTTGTTTAGCTGTGCTGAAATTGAGTTACTGTCCCGTGCCCTTTGTTTTGCATCACTCTATTTTTCGCGCCTCAAAGTTACTGTGATTGTCATTGGTGACAAAGGTGACAAACATTTCAACTGTTACTCATTTGAAATGTATTTGTCTTTTACTCATAGCATATCAATCAATCATATCAATGTCACTTATCTGAATTTAACTGTTTAACTGAAGCATTAAAATTAAGCAATCAGTGTGATATTATTTTATTAGAATATAATTATTAGTTGCTTCAAATGTTCAAAAATATCCAAAAACAATTGAAATAATTTGATTTAAAAAGATACTTGGAATATCACAAACATACTTGCATACAAATATGATAAATGTTATTATATAATGATATTAATATAATGAATAACAGTAAAAAGTGCAATTTCATCTTATATCATCATCAGACTAAGGATGTTATTATATTTGTCATTATACTGCTTTTTAAAACTAAAAAGATGAGATAAAATTTGACTTACTGCCCTTCACTTTGGTATAACCCCATGCTTTTTCGTAAGGCATGCAAAGGAGGAATACAGTAACTCCCAAATGAAGGTCAAAGGTCAAGATTTAGCTAAATATGTTTATATGGATAAATAACTTGACTAAAAAAACAAAGAATTGACACATATTTAATGATCTGCCTGCAACTATTTTGTCTGGACGACAAGAAAACTTTAAAGTCATTTTTCTCAGCTTTGCACTCTGGTGAGTTACTGGCTTTCTCCTTTGTAGGGCAGAATAGTAGTAGGATCAATGACATCATTATTTGCAAGTTTGATATTTGGTTTTTGCTTGGTTTTACATCGTTTTACATCTATTAGTGGGGTAATAGCGAGCTTGGCTGGGGTAATAGCGAGCTTGGTTGGGGTAATAGCTGGGGTAATAGCTGCCATCCATGCTTCCAATTCTGGAGGCACTTCCAGCTTTTTGTTTAGTTGCCTCGCTTCCTTTTCAGGAGTCGTTAGCTTTAGTATTTGAGCTTTTTTTAGAGGTGGCCCAACCTCAGACAAATCAAGCTGCGCTTCCTTTTCAGGAGTCACTAACTTTTCAGTACGAGCCCTTTTTAGAGGTGGCACAACCTCAGACAAATCAAGCTGCGCTTCCTTTTCAGGAGTCGCTAACTTTTCAGTACAAATCTTTTTTAGAGGTGGCACAACCTCAGCCTGAGCAGCATGCTTCCGCTTTGCTGCCTCAGACCGTGCAAAATTCTTCTTCCGTGGCATCTGAAAAATAAAAAAAGACAGTTAGGTTCATATATATTTGGACATTGGGCACAATTTTCATAGACTTTAAATACATTTAACAATCAAGATGTGCTTTAACAGCAGACCTTCAGTTTTAAAGAGTGTTTTTACATCCAAATTGGGTGAAGGTTCCTGACAACTCTTGGATGAAGTAGAATAACAAGCTACTTTTTTCCAGTTTCTGCTTGCATTACAGGTGGTTAATATCCCCAAACTTGCAGTTTTGCGGTCTTCAAACTTCATAATTGGCCATGGGTTGCATTGTACAAAGCTTTCAGTTAGACATCATCTAACATTCATTTCACGTGAACAGGACGTCATTAGGACATCACTCATGACATCACAATTGTTCAAGTCACATCATATTTCGTCATATCATGAGTAATGTCCTCATGACATCACAATTGTTCGAATGACATCATATTTCGTTGGCTTAAATCTCTTTAAGCAAACGAAATAGTTTTAAAAAACAAAACTATTCAGTGAAAAAAACAAACAAAACTATAAACAGCGCTATCCTCTAAAAAAAAACTTATGAATACCATTGAAAGCATGGCAATCAATCAATCAATCAATCAATCAGTTTAATATATGTCCCAGAAGGGTACTTTGGTTCACATCAGACAGTAGTGGATAATTACAACATCATTACTAGTTTGACATTAGTAATAATGGCACACTTCAGAATTGTACCTTTCAGTACAGGTTAGTAATGAAAGCTAGCCCCCTCCTCACTCTTTGACATACAGCCCATCACTGATATACAGCAATCTATCCTATGTTTCACACGCACGCCGTGGAGTTGATGAGTCGTTGTTTATGATGGACTGGAGCTTGGTTAGCGTTGTGTTATTCCACATCACTGTCAAAGATCTCAGTTCTAGCCTCATAGTTTTTTGATCTTACGGATTGTTTTCCTCCGTCTTCATAGGCAAAGATGGGAAATTCTTCTGTTTCTCTATGTATTTCTGCTAGTATTTCCACTGGGTAACCTTGATTTCTTCTAGCATCTGCATCTGCATCCGTAGACTGTTCTACTTAAAAATATCAAACCAGATTTTTCTCCAGATTTTCCCTCGAGAGGGAGACCGCAGGTTCACGTGTTTTAGGGTATGGGTCAGTGGCGTACTTCAGGGGACAATAGGGTTCTGAGTATCTCCGAAGTGTTCTTCTTAATCAAATGTTAAAGACTTCAATGGACATATGGAGCAATGATTTCTGTGTAATAGAAATAGTCTACCATTACAAGGTAGGTGTTCTTGTCTCAGGCGAATAAATCCGTTCTGACCTGTTGCCACGGGCTCTCGGGTATGGGTGTCGTCAGCAGAGGCTTCCCCTGTGTGGTTCTGTGTTTTATGCATATGTGACAGCTTTCCACTTTTTGTTTAATGTTACCCTGACCAGCAGAGCGACTGACGGGCCCTGGATCGGCACTTGACTATTCGTTGGTGGCCCCGATGCAGGATGTCGAGCATTTCTTTTCTTAATGAGCTGGGGATGACAGTCCTCTGTCATTTTAGGACAAGCTCTCCAGCCAGTGACAGGTTATGTCTCTCGTGCCAGTCGGGTCCTATATCCGGTGGCAGGCGAGTTGTGTTATGCCATTTTGTTTGATAGTACCAGATTATTGTACTGCAGACGGGGTCTTCGTTCTGCTTCTCCGCTAGCTGTTGCAGTCTTACTTCTGTTGCTGGGAGACATTGTCTGATGGAGTCCATGAAGACTTGAATGTTTGCCTCCAGCTCTTTCTTTTTCTGAGTGGCTGTGTGATTCACCGGTGTTCCTGACAGCGTGTCTGCAGTGATGAGCTGTTTTCCGGGCATGTGTACGATGTTGTAGGTGAATTTCAATAGTCTCAGTCGGAATCTTAACACTTGAGGAGGAAGATCATCCAGCGCTTTGGTACTCAGCGGGGGGACCAGGGGTTTGGGTTTTATTCCACATCACTGTCAAAGATCTCAGTTCTAGCCTCATATTGTTTCCTCTCCTTCTTCATAGTCAAAGATGGAAATTTTTCTCCCTCTCTATGCATTTCTGCTAGTATTTCCTCTGGGTAACCTTGATTTTCTTCTCTACTCATAAATTCCATAAAATTATCTTCCTCTTCAAGCCATTCTTCTGCGAGTCTGTTCATGTGGTCAACATATTTTTTGGACTCCACTTTCATTGGACCGTAGAGTAGATTATCTATTTCTTCCTCAATGTCATACATCTCAAATCCGTCATCATCTTCAAATATATCTGGTATGATATCCTGAAGGTAGGCCATCTCTTCCTGTAATTCCATATCCTGTAATTCTCTATTTGCATCGTTTTTTAGCATTGTTGATAGTTCCTCTGTGGAAGCAAGTGTTCTTTGTAACCCTGTTAGAGTAGATGATTGGGGATCGAATTTCGATGGTCTGGTCTTCTGTTTTTCAGGGTTTTGGAGATTTTGTCGTTTGTCGGACATTTTGTTGCTGGTGTGTTATAGCAGTTGATTTTTATTTGTTATTATAGATATCGCTATGAAATATTAATGACATCACTCTTCGCATCACAATTGTTCAAGTGACATAATTGAGATTATTCCATATAATTTTCAAATTCTTTTTCATAGTTCAATATTAGTGACATCATCTAACATTCATTTCACCTGAATAGGATTTCATTAGGACATCACTCATGACATCACAATTGTTTGAGTCACACCATTCATAAGTTTTTTTTTAGAGGATAGCGCTGTTTAATCGGGATACTGAACAGTTTCGTATTTTAAAACTATTTCGTTGGCTTAAAGAGATTTAAGCCAACGAAATATGATGTCATTTGAACAATTGTGATGTCATGAGGACATCACTCATGATATGATGAAATATGATGTGACTTGAACAATTGTGATGTCATGGCAATCAATCAATCAATCAATCAATCAATCAATCAATCAGTTTAATATATGTCTCAGAAGGGTATTTTGGTTCACATCAGACAGTAGTGGATAATTACAACATCATTACTAGTTTGACATTAGTAATAATGGCACACTTCAGAATTGTACCTTTCAGTACAGGCCAGTAATGAAAGCTAGCCCCCTCCTCACTCTTTGACATACAGCCCATCACTGATATACAGCAATCTATCCTATGTTTCACACGCATGCCGTGGAATTGATGAGTCATTGTTTATGATGGACTGGAGCTTGGTTAGCGTTGTGTTATTCCACATCACTGTCAAAGATCTCAGTTCTAGCCTCATAGTTTTTTGATATTACGGATTGTTTTCCTCCGTCTTCATAGGCAAAGATGGGAAATTCTTCTCTTTTTCTATGCATTTCTGCTAGTATTTCCACTGGGTAACCTTGATTTTTTCTAGCATCTGCATCTGCATCCTTAGACTGTTCTACACAAAAATATTAAACCAGATTTTTCTCCAAATTTTCCCTCGAGAGGGAGACCGCAGGTTCACGTGTTTTAGGGTATGGGTCAGTGGCGTACTTCAGGGGACAATAGGGTTCTGAGTATCTCCGAAGTGTTCTTCTTAATCAAATGTTAAAGACTTCAATGGACATGGAACAATGATTTCTCGTGCTTCTGTGTTGCATCTGTTGCAATCTTAAATAACCCCAGGGCGGAAGATATTGTTAGGTTGGTATTTAAGTATGAAAGGCTCATTCTGGTCTATTCTGGCACTGCACCATGCCTCTTTGGTCTAAAGTGCATTTAGGGGCGTACACCGAAGCTTTCAGGCCTTAAAAGACCTCTGTATCATGGCCGATACACTTGTAACCACGTAATAACCCCCACAATTGCGGGCCGACTCGACCACCGTCTTCACTTGGCTGCAGTTAGAATCATGTCGCTAGAAAGTGTTTATAGGCACTAGAGTGATGGAGATTCAGGAGCTCACGGCGGACAACGGCTAGTGTGGACATCGCCCACAATTCAACAGACGACATTACGCGGGAAAGCTCCTTTCCGTATTCACCATCAGTAGCCGTTGGGTTGGTGGACCTCCCTTTCTTTGTTTCAGCCCAGATCACTGGTCAGAGTCACCCCAGTTCCCCATCATCTCGCATCATAGCGTCGAGTTGAGGAAGGCAACCTACTGCATAATTATTTTCTTTGTCGCTTCCGACTGAGCTCCATAGATACTTCCTCATCTCTCATATTTTTTGTACTCGCTTGAGTTATTTCAGATAATTTCTTAAAATCATCATTATAGATATGGTTGCATGTCATGTTTGTAATTAGGTTTGTAGTCTCTTCGAAGGAGATGGTCAATTTTTCTAGTTTACAAAACTTCAGTCTTAAGATTTCTGTGTTTCCTGCTATTTCTCCCCAACTTTGTTCTGTCACAAAGTTTTTGAGAACACCGTCATCCATATGAAAGACCCTGTTTTCATTATTCATCACCATAGACAAATTCCCGGTAGTTCTGGATGTGAAGCCTGTTGCCGTTCTCCAAAGAAATTTGCACTTCTCACAATAAGTGAATTCATCTTTTGCTTCGAAAGAAGAGGAGATGTTACTGCATAGCTTGCACACCAAGCTTACGCAAAGTTGTGCACCACTAATTTTTAGTTCCATGTTATGAATCACTGATTTTTCTGGGATGAGTTCCGTTGGTGCCGGTTCATTTGTAATAGTCATTTCATCGATTTCAGTGATAACTGTTTGCCTGAGAGCGGTCAAATATTTGTCGTTGTTAAATTCCCGGACCTTTAGATCTATGAAGGAGTACGATTTTTCATGCTCTATCATATTGATCTGTTCGTTCCACAACTGCAGTTTGATGTGTCCTGTTGAGTCAGTCACGATTATGCTGTGGATCTCATTGTCATTTGTTTTCTCTACCAGAGAGTTTATCCTTGTCACTTTACCCTCAAACTTGTAAATAAATGTGGCGTCTTCCAGATTTTCAAGCTCAGCGATGGATCGTTTGACACACTCCGGTGGGGTTCTCTTTGCGTATGAGACATGTGTGAGCTCTATTTTTGCCTCCCGAAAGATCAGGTATTCATTCTTCTCAGGATTCTTGTCATTCGTTTTTGTTGTGACATTCAAGATTCTCATGGCTGTTCCCATCTCTGTTGCTTCTAGAAATAGCTGGTAGAATTTCCCGTCAAATATTATACTGTCAAAGAATTCATCGCTGTCAGTTTGGATTATAGCAGTAAAATATGCTTTGTTTTTCCGCGATATTTTAATCCTTGATAACTTATGGATGAATCCCACTACAATTGTTTTAGTTTTGTTATTACTGGGGTAGTTCGTCGTTCTCGAGGAGCAGGCCATGGCTTCACGAATTGTGATTTCGGTATTTTCTAATATAGTGGCATCCACGAATGATTAATGACATCACTTTTCACATTACAATTATTCAAAGTGACATCAGTGAGACTCTGCCATATGATGTCACTCGAACAATTGTGATGTCATGAGGACATCACTCATCACAAAGCCATGGCTTTTACAAGAAGTCAATTGTGATTTCGGTATTTTCTAATATAGTGGCATTCACGAATGATTAATGACATCACTTTTCACATTACAATTATTCAAGTGACATCAGTGAGACTCTGCCATATGATGTCACTCGAACAATTGTGATGTCATGAGGACATCACTCATCACAAAGCCATGGCTTTTACAAGAAGTCAATTGTGATTTCGGTATTTTCTAATATAATGGCATTCACGAATGATTAATGACATCACTTTTCACATTACAATTATTCAAGTGACATCAGTGAGACTCTGCCATATGATGTCACTCGAACAATTGTGATGTCATGAGGACATCACTCATCACAAAGCCATGGCTTTTACAAGAAGTCAATTGTGATTTCGGTTTTTTCTAATATAATGGCATTCACGAATGATTAATGACATCACTTTTCACATTACAATTATTCAAGTGACATCACTGAGACTCTGCCATATGATGTCACTCGAACAATTGTGATGTCATGAGGACATCACTCATGACATGATGAAATATCATGTGAAACGCATATTCTGGTCTAGTTCTCATTCTCTCCCTTTTCCCCTATTCCATTATGGCCGCTATTGTGCCACTTTCCGTTTCTTACGGCAGATTAGAAAGTTTCTATTATGTGGAGCCGTGATCCCACCAGCCAAAGGTCAGTTTGAGGCGTGACCCTACCAGCCAAAGGTCACTTTGAGGTGTGACCCCATGCAAATCAATGGGGAAAAAAAATATTATGACATCACAATTGCTCGAGTGACATCAGTGATGGCATCACAATTGCTTGACTGACTGATGACATCACAAATACAACCTAATTGCCCAATGGAACAAGATTTTTCGAAACCCCATGCAAGTCAATGGGGAAAAAAAATATTATGACATCACAATTGCTCGAGTGACATTAGTGATGGCATCACAATTGCTTGACTGACTGATGACATCACAAATACAACCTAATTGCCAAAGGTAATTAAGGTAATTAGGCTACACACGGGGCCAGAATTCAACGTTTTGATGCACTGTGGGCTCAATTTTTGACCGATCGAAAATCTGGTTTGATACTTTTGTGTAGAACAGTCTAACGATGCAGATAGTGAAGTTTGGTGTCGTTTGAAGAAAAAATGTGGGAAGAGTAGGGTTTAATAGTTTGGAACTCATGTGCAATTAACATTCATCAACTATAGGTGTTACCCAAGAAAACAAAGCTGAAATCTTATGAATTACAGCACGGGTCAGCAACCTTTTTGATATGTGCCATTTTTAATCGTGTCCATCAATCAGCATGTCACACCAAGATGAGTGACTTGTACATCAAAATGTAACATTATTCCTTCTAAAATCAGGACATTGAAATGAAAGCACTATACAAAATACTCAGCACGGTCCTTCTATGTCTTCTGCGTTGGCATGTTTTATCTGCTTTCTGCTGCCCAGAGCCATATATATATATATAGGATATTTATGGTAGTGACTTCTGCCTCTGATTGGTTGCCTTCCATGGCAGCAGCAGAGCAATCTATAAGGGAGTGGCGTCTTACTAGATTGGTCTGCTGCTGCCATAGAAAGCAATCAATCAGAGGCAAAGAGTGGGTCACTACTGTAAATATCCTAAAGAACATGCTGTGTAATTGCAAATGGTTGTTTATTATGTAATTTGACAGGTCACTTCCAAAAATGTACAAAAAAATCTGAATTTTGCACTTATTGCTACTGTGTGTTGCCGTGCCACCCTTCACGTGCCAAAGGTGGCACCTATACTGTAGGTTGCTGAACCCTGAATTACAGTATACCTTTAAAAAAGATATTGCTTTTACTTTGGTCTATGACTCCCCTCATTTCTTTCTTACTACTTCCATATGTTTATATAGTCTATGATTGTAACATATGAGTGGAGTCATAGACCAAAGTAAAAGTTACAATAATAATATAGGTCTACCATTGCATAAATACAACATCGCATTCATACAATAAAACGTTATAAGTTACCACTCATACTAGGGTTGCAAATATATTATTATTTTTCCTCTCCAGAAAAAGTGCACAGACATACAGACAGTCACCCACACAAGTTACTTGCCTCCTTGCTGTTGTGAAGGAGTGGATGAGGTACTGCGAGAGCTGATGTTAGATGCACTGGAGACTGAGAGAGCTGATGTTAGATGCACTGGAGAGGGTGGCTGAGTGAATAGTAGCCACTTGGGGAGTTTGTGTCTTCTCTGTCCTAGGGTTCAGCTGAACCGTTGCTTCCTAAAACACAAGAAAATACTATTATATGTTAACACTCATTCTAGGGCTAGAAATATTTCTTCATCTCCAGAAAGGTGTACAGACAGACTAACAGATAGACAGACAAACAGATACTCAGACACACAAGTTACTTGCCTCCTTGCTGTTGTGGAGTGGATGAGGTACTGCGAGAGCTGATGTTATGTAGAGGAAGGATGAGCTACTTTACTTGCCGCAGGTTTGCTCTGGAAATGCTGGATGAATGCAGGATGCTGGCACGAGGTGAGTGATGACTGCACAAGTGTGATTTAAGCTGTGGTGATGGGGGCTTTATATAGTACCAGGAGAAGGGCATTTATGATGTCATTTATGATGTAATTTATGATGTCATTTATGATGTCATTTATGATGTCATAACTGACGTCGTCATAGAGAAGGTGACAGTCTTGTGACATCACTGATGATGTCATCTATGATGTCATCTATGATGACATAGTGTCAAAGTTTAAACATTTATCATTTCAAGACGGTTTCACGTATCCAAATTCTTTATACAACTTTAGATCAGGGAAGTCCAGAGATGACACAGAAAAAGTTTGGGCTCATTCGGGCAAATGGCCTAGGACGAGTTCGTTTTTTTTTGGAAAATCTAGCAGGCTTAAATGGGTGTGAGTTATGGGTCAATACGCAAAAGGGTCTGTTATAGCGCCACCATCTGGCCAATATGGCTAATTTTTTGTCTCTGGGTTGGAAATGTGCCAACCTATGTGCACATAGGTTGGCACATTTCCAACCTATGTGCAAGGTCTGGCTACTGTAGCCCTTACGGTTTTTGACGTGCATGCTGTTTTAGGGCAGAATAATAATAATAATAATAATAATAATAATAAATATAGCCGCAAGCGGCGATGCGGGGTCCAAGCTTCTGCTTCAAAGCTTCAATCTTTATATAGTACCAGGAGAAGGGCATTTATGATGTCATTTATGATGTAATTTATGATGTCATTTATGATGTCATTTATGATGTCATAACTGACGTCGTCATAGAGAAGGTGACAGTCTTGTGACATCACTGATGATGTCATCTATGATGTCATCTATGATGTCATCTATGATGTCATAACTGACGTCATCATAGAGAAGGTGACAGTCTTGTGACATCACTGATGATGTCATCTATGATGTCATCTATGATGTCATCTATGATGACATAGTGTCAAAGTTTAAACATTTATCATTTCAAGACGGTTTCACGTATCCAAATTCTTTATACAACTTTAGATCAGGGAAGTCCAGAGATGACACAGAAAAAGTTTGGGCTCATTCGGGCAAATGGCCTAGGACGAGTTCGTTTTTTTTTTTGGAAAATCTAGCAGGCTTAAATGGGTGTGAGTTATGGGTCAATACGCAAAAGGGTCTGTTATAGCGCCACCATCTGGCCAATATGGCTAATTTTTTGTCTCTGAGCAGTGGGGCACATTTCCAACCTATGTGCAAGGTCTGGCTACTGTAGCCCTTACGGTTTTTGACGTGCATGCTGTTTTAGGGCAGAATAATAATAATAATAATAATAATAAACATTACAGATACAATAGGGATCCACGCACTTCGTGCTTGGACCCCTAATAAACGGAACAGATACAATAGGGATCCACGCACTTCGTGCTTGGACCCCTAATAATAATAATAATAAACATTACAGATACAATAGGGATCCACGCACTTCGTGCTTGGAACGAACTCGTCCTAGGCCATTTGCCCGAATGAGCCCAAACTTTTTCTGTGTCATCTCTGGACTTCCCTGATCTAAAGTTGTATAAAGAATTTGGATACGTGAAACCGTCTTGAAATGATAAATGTTTAAACTTTGACACTATGTCATCATAGATGACATCATAGATGACATCATAGATGACATCATAGATGACATCATCAGTGATGTCACAAGACTGTCACCTTCTCTATGACGACGTCAGTTATGACATCATAGATGACATCATAGATGACATCATCAGTGATGTCACAAGACTGTCACCTTCTCTATGACGACGTCAGTTATGACATCATAAATGACATCATAAATGACATCATAAATGACATCATAAATGACATCATAAATGCCCTTCTCCTGGTACTATATAAAGCTTGAAGCTTTGAAGCAGAAGCTTGGACCCCGCATCGCCGTTTGCGGCTATATTTATTATTATTATTCAGAGACTAATTGTAATTATTGTACAATAATAATTCCTCTAAATCTGGCTTTAAACAGGGGGGGAAAATGGACAAAATGTTTCACTGCCGAAAAGTCCTCCACACCCCCCACACCCCTCTTGCGGGCCTGTCTGGTGCCCCCCAGGTATAAAAGTCAAAATCCGGCCATGCTTTTTAAATGAAATATTCAGTTTAACTCAAAAATAATATATGATACGATGTCCACAAATCATTTAGTTAAAGGTAATATTTAGTTTGTATTTAGTTATTATATTTAGTTACTCAAACAATAGATAGCAGGGACACGGGAACTCATCAAACAGAGCTTCGTGCAGGTGAGAGGAAATGGAGAAAATCACAGAACCTCAAAGATCTCTCTGCCTACCCCTGTATCCTCTCGAACCTCACCTCTGCTGTTTCAATAGCAAAGACCGTCTTCTTCATTTCTGAAATCCAGCCCTCTGCCTCCAACCCCAGTAAACTGTTTTCCACCTTCTCCTCCGTCCTTCCTCTCTGCTGATGATTTTGTAACCTTCTTTGGTAAGAAGGTGGATGACATCAGCTCTTCCTTCCACTAGGCAAGTGACAAGGCCCCCACATTTTGTGATACTCCTGCCAGAGGTAGAACAAAATGCAACAATGTTTTTCTTCATCTTTACAGACTCCCTATGTCAAATGGATTATTGTATAGAAATGTATCTTACTGCAAAAATAGGTAAATTGATCAATATTGTTATACACCCAAAAGCTAAAAAAGAACCTAAATATAGCCTGGCCGTATGAGAGTTGAGAGACATACATTCATGTAGAGCAGCGGCCCCCAATTTATTTTAATAATAATAATAATAAATATAGCCGCAAGCGGCGATGCGGGGTCCAAGCTTCCGGTGACTTGGGGGGTATATGTCAGATAGTGCACATTTATTCAGACTTGGTATATGCACAAGTAAACAAAGTTTGGTTGAGATCCGGTGACCTGACGGTTTCCAAGCAGTACTAGTAGTAGTAGTAGTAGCAGTAGTAGTAATAGTGTTGGTAGTAGTGGGAGTGGTAGCAGTAGTAGCAGCAGAAGTACTAAGAATAGTAAATGGTAAATGGTAAATGGACTGCATTTATATAGCGCTTTTATCCAAAGCGCTTTACAATGTGCCTACATTCACCCATTCACACACCGAAGGCGGCCAGCTGCCACGCAGGGTGCTGGCACAGCCATCGGGAGCAATTTGGGGTTCAGTGTCTTGCCCAAGGACACTTCGACGTGCGGACTGGAGGAGCCGGGGAACGAACCACCAACCTTCTAATTAGTGGACAACCCATTCTACCTCCTGAGCCACAGCCGCCACTAGTAGCCAATAGTAGTAGTAGTAGTAGCAGCAGCAGCAGTAGTAGTGGTGGTTGGCTGTTATAGCGCCACCATCTGGTAGATTGGTGTAATTTTTTCCTCTGAGTAGTGGGTGATGTCTTGAAACTTGAAGTAATACTTGGATAGAAAGCAGTTTTTGTGTACAATATCCCTTTAAGTATCTGGACAGAAAGTGGTATTTGGGTAGAACATACTGTCAATACGACAAGTACTTCTCTGGCTCTGCAGATACATATAACATGGTCTACAAAGTTAAATACAACAGTCTGGATAGCTCACTTGGTAAAGCACGTGACTTATGCTAACTAAAGACCATTGCCGCTCAAAGTTCAAACCCCACGTGGGATGAAAAACTTTCAACTTCAGACAGGTAAGTCAGTAACAGTAATTAAAACCCCACATGCTGCCTCCTTATTTTGCGGTGTTTCATGAACTTTTTCAATATCTTGGAAATGTTAGCTGGAGATTGCGTGGCTGTGTTCAAGAACGTGTTTTGCAACAGGAGAGGTTAGTTCTTGTCTCATGATGGAGCTTTTGTGTTCTAAAATCAGAATTTTCAGTTGTCATTGTGTCTTTCCCACACACACATCAAACCATAGGGCGTAGTGGCGTCCACTACAGAAGGTTGATGGGGTTTATCCCTGAAATTGCTTTTGATGACTATAGCCAGCACCCTGCATTGCAGCTTGTCATGCAGTCCATTTACCATTAAGGACATGTCTGTATTACACACATAATCCACCACTTTACATTAAAAGTCTGCCCTGAATGGAGGTGTTTGAACTAATTGGTGTGGGTTGTGCTGTTACAATGGAAGTAAAGTAAAGGTAAAGTCCCACTGATTGTCACACAATGTGTGAAATTTGTTCTCCGCATGCGGGGTCCAAGCTTCTGCTTCAAAGCTTCAAGCTTTATATAGTACCAGGAGAAGGGCATTTATGATGTCATTTATGATGTCATTTATGATGTCATTTATGATGTCATTTATGATGTCATAACTGACGTCGTCATAGAGAAGGTGACAGTCTTGTGACATCACTGATGATGTCATCTATGATGTCATCTATGATGTCATCTATGATGTCATAACTGACGTCGTCATAGAGAAGGTGACAGTCTTGTGACATCACTGATGATGTCATCTATGATGTCATCTATGATGTCATCTATGATGTCATCTATGATGACATAGTGTCAAAGTTTAAACATTTATCATTTCAAGACGGTTTCACGTATCCAAATTCTTTATACAACTTTAGATCAGGGAAGTCCAGAGATGACACAGAAAAAGTTTGGGCTCATTCGGGCAAATGGCCTAGGACAAGTTCGTTTTTTTTTTTGGAAAATCTAGCAGGCTTAAATGGGTGTGAGTTATGGGTCAATACGCAAAAGGGTCTGTTATAGCGCCACCATCTGGCCAATATGGCTAATTTTTTGTCTCTGAGCAGTGGGGCACATTTCCAACCTATGTGCAAGGTCTGGCTACTGTAGCCCTTACGGTTTTTGACGTGCATGCTGTTTTAGGGCAGAATAATAATAATAATAATAAATATAGCCGCAAGCGGCGATGCGGGGTCCAAGCTTCCGGTGACTTATGATGTCATCATAAATGACATCATATGATGTCATTTATGATGTCATTTATGATGTCATTTATGATGTCATAACTGACGTCGTCATAGAGAAGGTGACAGTCTTGTGACATCACTGATGATGTCATCTATGATGTCATCTATGATGTCATCTATGATGTCATCTATGATGACATAGTGTCAAAGTTTAAACATTTATCATTTCAAGACGGTTTCACGTATCCAAATTCTTTATACAACTTTAGATCAGGGAAGTCCAGAGATGACACAGAAAAAGTTTGGGCTCATTCGGGCAAATGGCCTAGGAC
>NC_139635.1:13394348-13396848 GCF_964638095.1 Poromitra crassiceps
TAGCAAAAACCCAAAACAACCCCACACACACACCAAAACCACGCTAGCTCCCTCCTAGCTCTCCGCTCTCCCCAAAACACAGCCGTCTCCCTCAGGCTCCACACACCAACTCCGCGAGCTGTTCTCCTCTCGCCCACAGCTCCCCTCCCCCCAGCCAATCACAGGTGAACCCCCCTCTCACCCCACCCACTGGCCACATGTCGCCTTCACAGACCCCCCGTAATTCCCCACAGACATGTCAATCCCACACCCTTACAGTAGCACACAAACCCACCTCGTTACACTTCCCCCTCACATCAAAGCTTCTGGCCCACCAGAAGCACACAAGTCCCTCTCCCCCCCCAGTGGGGTCACTCCTCCGCCGGGTGACTCTCCTCAGCCCCCCCCTGTGTCCCACAGTCATCACACGCACTGCAGTAGTTCCGCACATCCCCCTCGTACTGGTTCCAATAGAACCGTGCTCGAACACCGCGGACCGCCTCCTCAGTCCCCTGATGACCGGGTCCCGGGCCCCTGTGTGCCCACCGTAATACCAACTCCTGCAGGTAGCTGGGTACCACTGCCCGGAACCCTCTCTTCCCCTGTTCCCCCCTCCCCAACACTCCGTCTTCATCCAGATGCAGGTCGGTAAACATCTCCCACAGTTCCTTTGTGACACCGGAACACCTGTGAATCTCCTCCACAGGGGGACGGCGTCCGGCCACCACCCACGTATACGCGGGACCGATATCCGCGTCCTCCGCCTGCCTGTATTGCCACTCATCCGCGTCGACATCCATGATGGTCATGTTGTCGTCCTCCAGGTCCACATCTGAACAGAACTCCTCTTCATCTGAACAGTACTCCTCTTCCTCCGCCTCTCGCACTCGCCCGTCCTCCCGTCCCCCTCCCCCAGGGGGCGGCGTGCCCAGGACAGCAGGGAGAACACAAACGGCCGCGACCACCACCTCGGCTTCCCGTCCAGCAACCGTGGGGGGCGTAGCGCAGCTCGGCTGTGCCGGTCCCTCCGGCGTTAGTAGCGACACCTGCTCACCTGGAAATATGAGCGTCGCTCTCCCGATCCTAACGACGTTCTCTTCCCCCCGGCTTTCCACACTCTCCCCAACCCGTGTCTCTTCCCTGACCTCCACTGTCTCAGTGCAGTCTCTGGCCAAATGTCCAGGCCTCTTACACGACCAGCAGAGTCTCACCTGCCAGCCGCCTGCACGTCTCTCCTCTCCCGCCGTCCTCTGCTCCCCGCCAGCCTCCGGACACCCCCTGGCGAGATGCCCGAAGGCCCCGCACGACCAGCAGACACCTGGCCGTCCCCAGTATCGTTGCTCCGCGTACCCCGTCTGTCCTCCGGAACCGCTGCGGCACCACCTCGCCACGTGGCCCGGTTCTCCACAGGTCCAACACACTCTTTGCGGCTCCTCCGTCCGCTTCTCTCCGCGCTGCGCGACTTCCCGTAGTAGCTCCATAAGCCCCTCTGCCCAGGCAGGCGTCGCCTCCAACAGCCGTCTGACCTCCTGCATCAAGCGGGCCTCCACGCCGGCAAGTACCGCGCTGAGCTCCTGCTTCAGGCGGCCCTCCATGCCAGCAAGCACCGAGCCAAACTCCGGGGTCGGCAGCTCCTTTTCCCCCCCGTCGTTCCTCGCGCACCATTCCACGTGGTCCTTGTAGCAGCTAGCACACAAACAGCTAACAGCTAACGCCAGGTCGCGCTCGAGTCTTCCAGTCTTAGTTTTTCTTCTGACACCACTGTAGCATTGTCAGGAACGAGGCAAGAGTCAGGATCTAGTCACCGCACTTTATTCTTTATCACACACAGGTCCGGGGCTACTGTCAGCCGTAGCCCACGCCAAAACAACCCCACACACACACCAAAACCACGCTAGCTCCCTCCTAGCTCTCCGCTCTCCCCAAAACACAGCCGTCTCCCTCAGGCTCCACACACCAACTCCGCGAGCTGTTCTCCTCTCGCCCACAGCTCCCCTCCCCCCAGCCAATCACAGGTGAACCCCCCTCTCACCCCACCCACTGGCCACATGTCGCCTTCACAGACCCCCCGTAATTCCCCACAGACATGTCAATCCCACACCCTTACAGTAGCACACAAACCCACCTCGTTACAATATATACACACACATATATTTAAGCAATATAGCATGAGAGCCAGTGTGTTGTGGCAAATATATCCCGCTGATCAGCTGTTATCCCACGAGGCCGCAGGCCGAGTGGGATAACTGCTGAGCAGCGGGATATATGCCACAACACACGCAGCTCGAGTGCTATATTGCTTTTATAAAACGGTTTCCAAGTATGATAATATAATAATAATAATAATACTATAAGTCCGACTGGCATGGCATTCTGATAGAGTCAGTTGAAACACTACTGTAAGGCGGGACCTCTAGCAAGAAGATAGACGTGCGGGTGATTTGATTGGATCGTTCTGGAGACTGAAGTTGACATTGGCCAATCCTGGCGCTTGCTGAGAAGCTGAGAGCTTTCTGCAAAG
>NC_139635.1:13404348-13470351 GCF_964638095.1 Poromitra crassiceps
TCAGCAGGGAGTGTATAATCCCCATTACCTAGCCTATGACGCAACAAGCATGTTGCAATTTCCCTTGGATGCTCATGCTGCAGAGCCCTTCTCGTTCAAGGTGGGAACTCAGCAGCACACTGACCATCCTTGAAGAACATCTGGCAAGATATTGAAGTGGCTATCTTGAAATATCCTACATCACTAAATTAACTTTACCCATGACACTCTCGTCATAGATTTACCATTTATTGCATGAATGGAAATAGTTATGTTTGCCGCTGAAGGCTCTGCTCATAACCTGGCCATTCTAACGTTATGAGAACTGATTTAAATGAAACAGCACACCAGCAGGGAAGCAAGCTTGCGACCCATATGAGGTTGTACTAGCCATGACAGTACAGTGAAGCCCAGCCAAGCACTTACCAAATGGAGCAATTATTAACATAAGGTACAAAGTAAATCACCGTCTCCTCAGGTGTTAGCGCTCATGGCCTTTTGAGCTAAGATAATGTCATTGTTGACTCGTGACATTCGTATGGTGCAGAGACCAACGTCCCATTCCTTCCAGAATAGATGCTGAACCGAGCAGCTGCAGAGGTAGCCATGCCAGTGCAGGAGGAGTGAGGTGTACAGCTGACGAGGGAGTCCTCATCGTTTGCAGAGAAGACGGTGATGGGAGGTCTGCCTTGCCTTCCATTTGCGGTTCATAGAGTACTCTTCTACTGTGGCCTAAAAAATTATACGGATTGACGTCAGGGTGGCGCAATAGCTGCCCTCTTTACGTTTTGGTGCATAACTTTGGAACCATAGCTTCTACGAACAACATTCTTTCTATATAGACCACGACCATTTCCGTCTAACTAGATTTCCCGCCATTTAGAATTTTGTCCAAAAGCATTTTTTTCCCCGCTATTTATCCTTCAAATTTTGTCAAATCTTCACCAAACCACATCTGTCCTGCACAAAACCTGTTTTGCTGTCTTTTGAAACACCTCACCGTTGCGATATAATCGACTTGCAAAGTGTTGTGGGTGGGGCCTATTTAACATAAATCGCTATTTCGCCTTCTAATTTTGTCCAAACTTCACCAAACCACAGCACACAGCATGTGTGGACTGTGCTGCTCAAAACTTTCGTGGTTTTTTGAAAGCCTGCACGGCAGCGTAGGCTATTTCATCATGAACTTATGATTTTGGGATACTGCTAACTGGGAGAGATGTAATTAGAACAATAGAAGTTGAAAAGGCACCATGAGGTTATACAGAGGGGTGGGGTCCTTTTAATGCAACAAATACACATATTTTAGAATTTCACAATAAATACACGCACGCGCGCACGCGCGCACACACACACACACACACACACACACACACACACACACACACACACACACACACACACACACACACATGAATGTATTATAATAAAATGTTTTATTAAATGCAACTACATAATTAAATAATTATTTTCTAGGGATTTCTTACCATACTGATTTTCCATTATATCCTTCATACTTTTGCCACCGACAGCCAGGGGCGGTTTTAGCATCAGAGCTTTGGGTGGGCTCAGCCCACCCAAAGGTCATGGCCCGCTGAACCCCTAGGGGGGTCCGGGGGCATGCCCCCCCGGAAGAAAATTTTGTACAGTTTCAAGTAAAAATGGATCAAACTGGCGCACTTTGAGATCAAAATGAAGAGACTAGATCTATGAAGAACTACACACATCAATATCTTCTTTACCGTTCTGTGGTTTTACAGCGATGAAAAAATAATTGTTTCCCTATATATACTATATATTGTAACATATCGGTGATACGCCAAGGAACGGAGAGTTGTAGTTGGTACAGGTTCTTTATTCACAGGCTCCTTTAGCTCCTAGCAGCTAGCTTCACACCGCTAGCTCTACACACAGCAACCGGTCTCGCTCACTCCATAGCTAGACTGACATCCGGCCTGCGGCCGCTGGCTCTATATACCCCCTTTCCCCTAGGAACACACCCACACACATTAGTTCCTAGCTGCAGTTGAGACACTTCTATTGCACATCACATTACAGGTAATACCTAGATTACCTGGAACGCTACATACTCCTCACCCAACATTAGTCAATGCCCACATTGACACCCACAACCCACACATATCCCCCCTGTACCAAAACGCACCAACACTTACATTCTTATATTCCCCCAATTTGTCTCTTATTATTTCACCACTTCTTAATTTTGCATTCACTCCCACCATCATTTAGTTACTTCCCATTAGCACCCTTTTCCCCAACATTTTCACTTATTTCTCTTTTCTTCTTTACACATTCATTTAAACCACCATCATTTCCATCCCCCCTTTCAAAGCTTCTGTCCCACCTGAAGCACACTAGTCCTTCTCCACCCCCAGTGGGGTTAGCCCTTCGCAAGGTGACTCTTTTCGGTCCCTTTTCTGTGCTCTACAGTCCTCACACGCACTGCAGTATCTCCGCACGTCCTCCTTTTGTTTGCCCCAGTAGTACATGCCACCGATGTTGCTGAGTGTCTCTTCGGGCCCATAATGACTGGATCCAAGGCCCTTATGTGCCCACCGTAGCGCCAATCCTCGCAGGCAACTAGGCACCAGCCACTGGAACCCCGTGCGTCCGTGCCCCTTTCTCTTCACAATCCCCTGATCCAGATACAGGTCCGGAAACATGCTCCACAGTCCCCTCGTGGCACCGGAACACAAGCGAATCTCCTCCACAGGGGGCCGGCATCCGGCCGTTACCCCCTCGAGCACCGGACCGATATCCGCGTCCTCCGCCTGCCTGCGTCTCCACTCGCTCAAGTCGACCTTCCAGATGGTCATGTCGTCGTCCAGCTCTTGCACTCGCTCGTCCTCCCGTCCCGCTCCCCCAGGGGGCGGCGTGTTGAGGGCAGCAGGGCAAACACCACCGGCGTCGATCTCCACCTCGGCTCTTTGCAGTGCAACCGTGGGGGGGGTGTAGCGGCTTGGTTGGGCCGGTTCCCCCGGCGGTAACCCCCCAGGCTCACCCGCAGGCTCGAGTGTCGCTTCCCCGACTGCCACAGCATTGCAGGTGATGTCTCCCGCTTCCCTCGGGCTGTTCACTGCTCCGCTACTCCGCTGCTCCTCTGCCTGTTGCTCCGGCTGCTCCCCCGGCTGTGTGTCTCTTCCAGCGTTCGCACTCTTAGTGCAGTCTCTAGCTAAATGTTCAGGCGACTGGCAAGTCCAACAAAGCCTCACCTGTCCGCCGCCTGCCCGTCTCTCCTCTCTCGCTGTCTTCCAGTCCCCGACAGCTTCTTGACATTCTCTGGCTAAATGTCCGATCGCGCCGCATGCCCAGCAGGCTCCCTGCTGTCCATGTCGTTGTCCCGCATACCCGGTCCATCTCCCGGGTCCGCCTCGGCACCACCTCGCCACATGGCCCGGTTCTCCACAGCTCCAACACAGTCTATTTTGTGGCTCCTCCGGCCGTTCTTCACACTGCGCTCCCTCTGCGCTCATCAAATCCAACCGCTGCATGACATCCCGCAGCGTCCGCATCACCTCTACTGCCCAGGCAGGAGTCTCTTCCACCAGCCGTCTGACTTCTTTCAACACACGGGCTTCCATGCCCGCCAGCATCGAGCTGATCTCCGTCGTCAGCTCCTCTTTTCTCCCGTTCGCCGACAGGCATTCTTCTAAGCGCACCATCACACGTGGCGCTCGTAGCAGCTAGCTCACACAGCTAGCTTGCTACCGCCAGGTCGCTCGAGCCTTTGATCTCCAACTTTTCTCCGCCGTTCCTCCTCACTCTCTCCCCTCTCGACCGAATCAGAGGCGCTACCGCTTTACTGTCTGACACCAATGTAACGTATCGGTGATACGCCAAGGAACGGAGAGTTGTAGTTGGTACAGGTTCTTTATTCACAGGCTCCTTTAGCTCCTAGCAGCTAGCTTCACACCGCTAGCTCTACACACAGCAACCGGTCTCGCTCACTCCATAGCTAGACTGACATCCGGCCTGCGGCCGCTGGCTCTATATACCCCCTTTCCCCTAGGAACACACCCACACACATTAGTTCCTAGCTGCAGTTGAGACACTTCTATTGCACATCACATTACAGGTAATACCTAGATTACCTGGAACGCTACAATATATTCTGCATACAGGTTCTATATGGTAGAATTATGCTTGCATAAATAATACCAAAATAACTTCACGGGAGTTTCAAGTAAAGTAACATTTTGCTTTGTAGGCAAAACAAAAGTAAAATTATATCAAAAGGGAACTTCCTAACTTATTGGCTGGAATAATATTCCGACAAGATAATAATATACTGTAAGCACTAAAGCAGGAGTTTGCAGTCAACTAGTTGAAATTAATATGTGGCAGTATTTGTGGGGGTCAAAATCTATGTAGGGTGTACCACCACAAATAGATCAGTGTATGGGAAACACTGACTTTTAAATTGTGTGACTAGAAAGACACCAATAAATCTGAGAGAATGTACTTTAATTTTGAACAACAGCACTACAACGGTGGCATTACAAATGGTATTATGAAATTATTGTGGGAAAAAACAAGATCTGACTGGTTGGAAGTTGGTAGGCTACCACCACCACAGCGTGCAAAAATAGGGAAAGAAGGAAAGAAAAGGGAATAGCATGCCATGTACGCATGTTAAGCTATCATCATCATCACATCAGACAGGCTGTGTAAAGCAGCCACTTGCGATTCTGAAGGGCTTAATTTCATTCAGATAACAAGGGACCCGTTTGAAAATATGTTTGTCACTTATGCCCATATGTTTCTCAAAAAACATTGCATCCATTTACACCCACTTTACTGCGAGCTAGCATGACATGGCTGGCTGGTGCCATGGTAGCCTACCTACCTTCCTCCAGTCCACCTGTTTGTCTGGCAGGCACAGCCACAAGTTCTTTTGTTTAGCCTACGAAACAACGTTACGCGCTAATTTGCATATCAATATGCGCTAATTAAGTAACTACTAACGACTCTGACTGCTCAATGCTCACCTCACAGTTTCATTGATCATGAGTGGGGAGAACGATTGTGTGGACTGTGGAGGATCACTTCGCTGCTGTACTGTGTGTGACCTGTGTGAAGTGATGTGGGATTAGGCAGATAGATGGAGGAGGGAGCGCCTGCGCAGCCGCGGTTCTAGAAACTTTTCGGGTGGGCTGAACCCCCCTAAATGTTTGTCTCAGCCCACCCTAAGAACATAGAGGGGGGGGGGGGAAACACGCACACAGCGCATTGAGTGTAGTCAGAAACTGTTACTAATGACCACCATGGATTTGGAGAGGGAAAAAAAAAAAAAAAAAAAAAAAAATTTTGCCTCTATTTTTTTGGGTGGGCTGAGACTATTTTTGGGTGGGCTAAAGCCCACCCAAAAACGGCTTAGAACCGCCCCTGCCGACAGCCCTCCACTTTAACAATGTCACTGCCTGCTACAACCAACAGGCTCGTCAACGCTTTTCTGCGCTGGCCATATGCTAGGTTTCCACCTGGCCTTGTTTCAGCTTGAGCCGCCCAGAGCGCTCCGCGCAAAAACACTAGCCGCCAAGAGCGCTTAAACGCCAGGTCAGTCCTTGAAAGAGGAGCACTCCTAGTGTGTCCTTACCACAGAGAATGAATTGCAGAAGGGCACTGGCTTCTCACACATGTCCTATCAGAGGTGGTCCAAGGCATCTCGAGGCTCCAGGCCAAGCCACGAAGGAGGCCCCTACCGGCGGGGTTCCTTCCGGGGACGTCCCGAAGGGGCGCCGGCGGAAAAAAATTTGACCTTTTTTGGACGTATTTTTGCCATATTTAGAGGCTGTTTGAAGTTACATCCCCCCTCAGATTCAATGGGCATGACCCTCTGCATCCTCTCTCATTCTCTTTGTGAATCTTGTAATCTTTATATCTTTGTCACTTGTCATCTTTATATCTTTATCTTTGTCACTTGTAATCTTCATAATCATATCTTTATCTTTGTCATCTTTATATCTTTATCACTTGTAATCTTCATAATCATATCTTTATCTTTGTCACTTGTCATCTTTATACAGTAAACCAAATATAGATCACTCATTCAACTCAACATCAATCTACAAATAAACATCAATGTGTAAATAATAAGTAAACAATAAGGCACTCGCACAATACAAAGAAACATCAATAACTCAAATGAAGGCACTATCAGTGGACAGCGAACGGGCACTGCAATTTAGCATGAACAAGGAGCCACATGGCGGACGAATCCACCGCATGTAGAACACAGTATAAACGTCATTCCACACAGACAACAACAAATAATAACACTCACTTGTTCCTTGGACCCACAGCAACATATAACAACAAAAAACCCCAGCAACTGGATCAGCAAAACTACCAATAGAGTCCACTCTGTAAACATTAGCAAAGCTCTTCGACCAGCAGCCACTTTCTACTCTCTAACCAGCAGTGCACTTTCTACTTTCACTTTCATGCAGTTAAGTTTTGTGTGCTGGCTGCTGGTCTCCTGCGGCATCAGAGGAAGGGGGGGGAATGGGCATGTCTGGACTAGTCCTTCGTCACAGATGCAGTTTTAGCACGGACTCGGGAGATACTAAAAAATAAATGCTCTGGTCTGCGAGGCCCTCTAGTGGACTAGGCTCCAGGCGGCTGCCTGTTCGGCCTGGTTCAAGAACCGCCTCTGTGTCCTATGGACACAGCTGCTTAAGGAGCAAGCCGCTCGGTAGAAAAGCAGAAAGAGTCCCGACTGGTGAGCTCAGAGTTGTTATTTTTTATTTCAACCAAAGTAGAAGGAGCGAGCTGGAATAAACTGCAGGTCAGGTGCTGTGTGACGCGGGAGGCATGGAACAGTGAATTTATAGGGGAGGAGCTCTGTGGCTCTAGCCAGTAGAGACAGACTCAGAACAGAGCGCAGC
Organism: Poromitra crassiceps; assembly: GCF_964638095.1. Taxonomy (NCBI): domain Eukaryota; kingdom Metazoa; phylum Chordata; class Actinopteri; order Beryciformes; family Melamphaidae; genus Poromitra; species Poromitra crassiceps. The sequence continues at coordinate 13,411,236 of NC_139635.1, forward strand.
AATACATGAGGAAATGTGGCTGACGAACACAGATAATGACACGTTATAATCGGACGATATCTGTATTTGAAAAAAAAAACATTATCCGTAACAAGTTATTCGGCTCATCCCTAACAGTGACGGTAAGTTATTCCACAGTAAGCCTAAGCAAAGTGTTCAAGTAGCTGGTTTAAGTGTTCATCAGAGTAATGGCCTGTGGCTAGAAACGGTTTTTGCGTCTGGTGGTTTTGGCGTACAGTGCTCTGTAGGGCCTGCCGGAGGGCAGGAGTTCAAACAGATCATGGCCAGGGTGAGATGGGTCAGTGACCATTTTCCCTATGCTCTCCCTGCCCTTGAATCTGCATATCACATCTCAAAATCCTCTGAAGACTATAATAAGATAGTGAAGCTAAAGTATGAATACAACTGCATGCTAGGTGGTCAAATAAACACTCTCCTCTTAAAGCTGAGACAAAAGCTATTTGAATTGGGAGAGAAGCCCCAGGGGCTCCTCTCGCGGCAGCTCAAGAGCGTCCAAGACTCCAGGTCAATCCCCTCTATTAAATCAAAGATGGGCGCCTTGCTGACTAACCCAAAAGAGATAAATAATTGTTTTAGATAGTTTTACAGTGAACTCTACTCATCTAAGTACGATGCTGCTCACTCTGATCTAAATTACTTTTTTGATCCTCTTGAAACACCCAAACTTGGCGATGCTGCCAGGGAGGACTTAGCTTCTGATTTCACACTGGAAGAAATCACTTCTGCCATTAAATCATTCCCCTCAGGCAAAGCGGCTGGGCCTGATGGATTTGGCACAGAATTCTACAAGAAATTCTGCGACATTCTCGCCCCACTCCTCAGAATGACATCCTTCTCTAAGGACAATGCCTTGCCTAAGACACTGTATGAAGCTAACATTTCCCTTATTCTAACGACCGCAACACGGACTTATGCCTCCGCCATTAGTTCATTCTTGAGGCAATTTGAGGCAAATTGGAAGAAATTCCGTCAAGGCGCTCCTGTGATGTTGCGTTACAGAGCTTGGAAATTGGGTGTGTGAGGTCACAGTGACTTTGACCTTTGACCACCAAAATGTAATCAGTTCATCCTTGAGTCCAAGTGAACGCTTGAGGCAAATTCGAAGAAATTCCATCAAGACATTCCTGAGATATCGCGTTAACAAGCTTGAAAATGGCATTCGAGAGGTCACAGTGACCTTGACCTTTGATAACCAAAATGGAATCAGTTCATCCTTGCGTCCAAGTCGATGTTTGAGCCAAATCAGAAGAAATTCTATCAAGCCGTTCTTGAGATATTGCATTAACCAACTTGGGAATGGCGTTCGTGAGGTCATAGTGACCTTGAAGTTTGACCAACAAAATGTAATCAGTTTATCCTTGAGGCCAAGTTAATGTTTGAGGCAAATTTGATGAAATTCCGTCAAGGCATTCCTGAGATATGGCGTTAACAAGCTTGAAAATGGCATTGGAGAGGTCCCAGTGACCTTGACTTTTGATCACCAAAATGTAATCCATTCATCCTTGCGCCCAAGTCGACGTTTGAGCCAAATTGGCAGAAATTCCATCAAGCCGTTCTTGAGATATCGCTTTAACGAATTCGTGAGGTCACAGTGACCTTGACCTTTGACCACGAAAATCTAATCAGTTCATCCTTGAGTCCAAGTCGATGTTTGAGGCAAATTTGATGAAACTCCGTCAAGGCATTTCTGAGATGTTGTGCTAAGAAGCTTGAAAATGGTGTTCGAGAGGTCACAGTGACCTTGGCCATTGACCTTTGACCACCAAAATCTAATCAGATCATCCTTGAGTCTAAGTGGATGTTTAACGCAAATTTGATGGAATTCCGTCAAGGCGTTCCTCAGATATCGCGTTAACGAACCTCGTACAGACGGACGGACGGACGGACAACCCGGATCCATAATGCCTCCGGCCTGGCTATCGCCAGCGGAGGCATAAAAAGGGTAAGGAGGAAGTAGACCCGGCCAGCTACAGACCCATAGTGCCCATTTTCTGATATTATTATGGGATAGGAGTCTGTCTGTGATACAACTCTGCTCAGTTAATAGTAGACACCAACTGATCCAATTTAAGGTCACTCACCGTCTTTACTACTGTAACCATAAGTTGCACAGGATCTATCTGTCTGTCTCACCACTATGTATCCTGTGTCGGAGAGCACTCTGTCTTACGCCTTCTGGTCCTGCCCTTCACTGACCGGATTTTGGGCCAGGGTATTTGACTGGTACTCTAAGGCCTACAAAATAACCCTTCAACCAGAGGCAGAACTCGCCATCTTTGGCTGCTCAGAGTCCTCCTTGGACTTCCCTACGGCTGTGGAACAGTCTCTGACACAGGGGACAATCGTTGCCAAGAAACTCATCCTACAGGAGTGGAAGTCCCCCTCTCCACCCTCCTTTCAGCTGTGGCTGACGGACATGCTCTCTGTCATACGGATGGAGAGACTCAGATTCCTAAGGACCAACTCACTTTTCGTATTTCGTAGCTGTTTGGGACCCTTTTCTGGCCTACCTCGGCGAGGTCAGGGGAGATAAGTGATTCGCGCAGCTGGTCTCCCACAGACCCCCCCCCCCCCCCTTGCACAGGATCCCACACATTATACATAAATATATATACACACATGTATAGTATATAAATATATTTTTCTTTCTGTAAAAAAATAAAATAAATCACCACGTTGTAATATCGGAGTGTGTTTGTATGTTTTGTTTTGTTTGTTCCTTGTTTTTGTCTTTTGTTTTCTATCTGAGTTTGTTTGTTTTTGTGTGTTGGTGTTAAGGAAGGGAGAAAGGAGAGCTGTACATTTCAAATTGCATGTTATCATCAATGTTCTTGTAGAAAAATGAAAATAATTGCTTTACTGTTTACCAATGTTCAATTGTACCTTGATTTGCAATAAAAAAATATTCTTAAAAAAAGTGATAATCTTCCCTTTCCTTTCCTTGACTCTGGAGGAGTATAAGTCTTGGATGGAGGGCAGGTTGGCACCGATGATTTTCTCTGCGGTCCTGACTGTCCGTTGTAGTCTGCGCCTGTTCTGTTTGGTTGCAGACCCATACCAGAGACAGATGGCGTTGCAGAGGACAGACTGGATGCTCAAGGTTGTTCTGTATGCAGACTCGTAGCCATCTCGGATGAGGCCGATGACCTGATGTTGCCAGATGGGGTGGTATTGAGAACGCAATACCGCCCCCGTCTGGCAGTGTCAGGTAAGATGCTTGTTGTGTCGTCTGCAAACTTCAGGAGTTTGAATACATTATCAATCACTTTGTATGGTTGAGGACTTGAGGGCACTCTTTCCAAACAGTGGAAATACCATGTTGGAATAAATCTCTTCTCTACTTACTCCCCACTGCGCGTTGCATACGCAGCTCGGCCGCTATGTGGCCTCACCTGCTCTTCAGCCAGGAAGGATGACATCACTGATGACATCATCACTGATGTCATCACATCATTAGGTAATTAGGGCAAGGGTTAATTATACAATCCGGCTCCGTCAGGTCACCCTGGGTGCTTTTCATACCCCCTGAAATTTTCAGCCCGATCGCACATAAACGGCACGTGGCTGGCCAGAATTCTGCTCACATGCACACACTTCTCATTCTTATTATAGGATAGGATAGTGAAGTAAATAGTTGTTCTGTTTCTCCTGTTGGTTGTCTGTACAGGTAGAGGGAGGCACACCTGGAGAGCTCTCTCTCCCGCGGTCTCCTGAAGATGTCAGATCAAATGAACTCTCTCCTGGAGAGACAGACCCCCTGGTGTGCCCTGGAGAGACAGGTCCCAGGTCACCAGGACCAGATGAGCAGAAGGTATTGCGACCATCACACACACACACACACACACACACACACACACACACACACACACACACACACACACACACACACACACACACACACACACACACACCTTGTATCCTGAAAATATATTTTGTTTGTAGACTTTGGATTTAGATTGTGTAGTTACACTATTGTGTAACTACTGCAAATTTCGTATGTAGAGATTTTTGTATTAAGTGCAAATTTTTATTGTTTAAAGGTCCCATTCCGTGCAAAAGCTGTTTTTACTTGTAAATGCATATATACTGCTGTCATCCCTCCCTGTAATGAGTGGTCACAACCTCAGAACTGCCAGAGTTGGATTTGTCCCTATCCAGCTTCCCCCTGCAGTCTCCTTTAAGCCACGCCCCTTACACTCTGTTCCCCCAGACGGGTTAATGTGACGTCACTCGGGTCCTTAAGCATACTGCGCGCGGTCTCTCTCACACTACCTGCACCATTTTGTCTATAGCCACAACATTAACACTTCTAGCTGGAGCGACGCCAACTGTATGTGATCCAGCAACTGCAGAGGTGCATTCGGTAAGTCTAGGCATTTTGAGATGTCCTCTTTAGCGTAGCAACCGTTAAGTTAGCGATAGGTTGCTAACGTTAGTTGTGGACACAACCTAGCTGCTGATCCACGGACGCTAATCTGATTGGCTGGGAGCCTGGGGCGGGCTCTCCCTCAGCGGCCAATGGGAACTGTTAGTTCTGAATATATTATAGAAACAGACCATTCTTGGGAAGCGACGAGATGAGAAGTGACAACTCCGTCAGAACGAACGGGGTTGCTATATTTTCGACAAATTAATCCAGAATCATGTTTTATGGACCAGAGACACACGTTTTTAAGAGGTTACAGCTGCACGAATTGGGACCTTTAATTGTTCTTGGATTTGACTTTTTTTAATTTATTGTTTAATTGTTTTTGGATTTGACTATTTACTGTGATTTTACCAGGGAGCAAAGGTGGCGATGGATAAACAGAGGCTCTTGGAAGTGCTGGATGATTTAGAAGACGAACAGTTCAAGAGGTTCAAGTGGTTCCTGCAGCAGCCTGGCAGGCTGGGTTTCCCGGCCATCAAAAAGCGCCTGTTGGAGAAAGCAGACAGAGTGGACACAGTGGATCAGCTGGTCCAGACCTACACCGGAGAGACTCTGGAGGTGACCAAGAAGATTCTGTTGAAGATGAAGCGGAAAGATCTAGTGGAGCGTTGGTTAAACAGCAGCTCAGAACCCAAAGGTATTGTGATAAATGATGATGTAATATGCTGCAGAGCAGCAGCATGGCTCTGTGACGGCTTTTTAATGGTTTTTAATACAGTGGGGTTCTATGGCTGCACTTAGCACGGCTACATGGACCAGACTTGTAGCAAAACAAATTAATTTTTTGTTATTTTCATAGGATTTGGTGACAGTGAGCAATGCTTAAACAAACACTTATCCTTTGAAGGAGAATGTAATTATCTTTCAACCTGGACTATTTTCTTTTTACTTTTTTTAGTTTGAGTTGTTTAACTAACTAATTCGAGCAGAAATATTTGAAACTGATGCAGTATTGAATGAGATCCAGCTGCGCAACGGGCTGGAACAGAGGCAGACAGGGCATCAGGGCACCGTGCATCTAAAGAGCTTATTTTTGCCCGCCTTCTGCGCCCGGACCGCACTCGCAGATAACGTTTAAAGAATCTTCCTTAATTCAACAAGATCATACATGGTGTTAGTGTTTCACGGGAAAAACTAACGTTACAGCTGGCATTCCTTGTGAATTCTCCACGCTGTGGCAGGAATGTAAACAAAAGCTGATCAGCCAATCGAAACTTCTATGCAAATACAAGACAGAGCCTTTTGTTTGAGCTAGTTTCCTTCAAGAAAACAACTCAACTTTTATTTTACAAGATTAACGAATTTAATGATCCCAAAACGTCTTCATTTTATATGGAATGGATAGTTCAAATACTATATGGTATACTATAATACAAAACCACATTTTTTCAAGAAATAGACTTTGGTCGCCTCTAGTGGAAAACTTATAGCCACGAGTTGCGGTCCCTGGTGACAGCAGCCGTCACTCATTATATGATACAGAGACACAGTCTTATATTGTTATTATATGATACAGAGACACAGTCTTATATTGTTATTATATGATACAGAGACACAGTCTTATATTGTTATTATATGATACACAGACACAGGCTCATTTTGTTATTATATGATACAGAGAAACAGGCTCATATCGTTATTATATGATACAGAGGCACAGGGCCCTATATCGTTGCAAAACCGGTAATTTTGCATTTGCGGTTGTTTTTGCTCGTTTAATTGGGGGCATGCACAAGCACATTTGTATTCTCCCTTCCACGCTATTACCTCTCTTATAATTGTATTGGACATGCATGGGGTCTCCCTGCTCTCCCTCCCCTGCGCCCTTCCCACCTCCTCCCTTTCCCTGCTCTCTCCTCTCCCACCCTGGCTCTCCCTCCCCTGCTCCCTCCCCACCTCCTCCCTTTCCCTGCTCTCTCCTCCCCCACATCCCCCTGTTCCCTCCCCACCTCCTCCCTTTCCCTGCTCTCTCCTCCCCCACCCTGGCTCTCCCTCCCCACCTCCTCCCTTTCCCTGCTCTCTCCTCCCTCACATTCCCCTGTTTTCACTGTCCCTTGTGACTATTCATGATGATATCGCCCAGCCGCATATTCTACCTGTTCTGTTCTCTCTCCTCTCCGCCCCTTTGCCTGCTCCCTCCCCACCTCCTCCCTTTCCCTGCTCTCTCCTTCTCTCCCTCCCTCTTCCCTCTTCCCTCCCCCTTTCTCCCGTTCTCTCTGTCTCTCTCTATATGAAAGTTCAGTCATGTTGTTATTTTTACTACTGTAATTGTTATTGTTGTGTCAGCTAGATTTAGCTAGACATATTCTCTTGAAGTCCTCTGAGACATGCTTGTGAATTAGGGCTATACAAATAAACTAGACTAAAATAGACTTGACTTGACTTGGACGATGCATTTGAATTCAATAGGCGCTTGTATTTATTTGAGCCGAAGTAACTTCATATGGATACAAACTGAGGAGCAGGCATGAAGAAGCAGAGAAGAGCAACAGGCAGACAGAGGGGGTGAACACGCTGCCGAGACAGGAGGGGCATGCGCGCAAAGTGGCTGCCATCTTCATCAATAATGCACTGTTTCAAAAATGTATTCTCACAGTTAGTTTATACATAAAAAAAAATATATATATATATAGGCTCCAGGTTGAAAAATACCAAAATTCTCCTTTAAAGCAGCGGTTCCGAAGCTTTTTAGGCAATGCACCCCCTCCTACCTCCCGACCAGGTTGACGCCCCCCTTAAAAAAAGAAAAAAGGGTGAAAAGAATCATGTCAGCAGGATTACGGTAAAACTACTGCTGTGATCAAATTTGGTGGAAGGGTGTAGCGTGGGCCAAGGAAGAAACTACTACATCTTGGAGTGAACCAGCAATAATAGCAGATCATCGGCCTTAAGGCGGGGAGGTCTGCACTCTCAGAGTGCCCTTCTACTTGTGCAGCACAGGTGGCTCAGCCAGAGAGAGAGAGAGAGAGACAGAGAGAGAGAGAGAGAGAGAGAGAGAGATGCAGGATTGAGAACCACGGATAGCTCCCCTCTTCACACTGCAGCCTCAGAGCTCAGAGAGAGCTGTGAGTATTCTGGTAAATCTGTACAATATTAATGTGATGGCGGGCCTGCATCTTTGCACAAAGCTCTCTGTTGTTTGTGCAAGTGAAGACAGTTTAAGCCTCAAATCTTTCTCAGCAGCATCCAGTCTTTGCAGATATTTAGTCTTCACTGCTGTAAGGGCAGGGAAACCAGCCTCACACAGATTACCCATTTTGGTAACACTTTACAATAACAGTAGATTAATTAAGGGTTAGTTAATGTTTAATAAATTAATTAAGAGTTAACGAACGCCTAGTCATCATTTACTGGTGTTCATGTTAACTAAGTATTCATTTATACATTATTTAATACTTTAGGGTTACCTAATGTTATGGTTATGGTTAATTAGTGTTAGAGTTAACTAAGCCTAAGGGTTAGTTAAGCATTATTAAGCATTAACTGACTGTTAATTAATGTACCCTTATTGTCAAGTGCTACCGTTGTTTTAAATTCCAATATTAAAATCTTAAACGTACATTTTACAAAGGACATTTAAAAAATGTGTTTTATTTAATGAAAAATCCCACTCGAAAAAAATATTAAATAACAAAGTATTACATTTTTCATCTTGTGCACCCTATAGCCTAGAGGCAGCTCACACACCCCCAGGGGTGTGTGCACCCCACTTTTGGAATCCCTGCTTTAAGGAATCAGGTTGCATGAAACTCCTGGTTAAATTATTCTAAAACAGCTACGTTATACCTTACACCCAGTCAGGACCTGCTTGTCCACCCACCAGTAATGAGCTGAGTAGAGTCCATGGAGTTGGGAATGTATAAATTATTAATGTGTAATAACTCTCATTGATTCCATTTGTTGTTTGTTCTTTCAGAAACTTGTGATGCTGTGTGTCAACGTCAACACAAATCCAAACTCATAGATAAGTTGCAGTATCTGGTTGAGGGGATTGCTAAAGCAGGAGGAAACCCAACACTTCTGAACCAGATCTTCACAATGCTTTACCTCACAGTGGGAGCGAGTCGAGAGGTCAATTGTGAACATGAGATCAGACAGATTGAAGAAGCATCCTGGAAACCAGCAAGATCAGAAACAACAATAAGATGTGAAGACATCTTTAAACCCTTACCTGGAAGAGTTAAACCAACCAGAACATTGATGACAATGGGAGTGGCTGGCATTGGGAAAACAGTCTTAACACAAAAGTTCACCCTGGACTGGGCTGAAGACAAAGCCAACCAGGATATACAGTTCATATTTCTGTTCACATTCCGAGAGCTGAATCTCCTGAAAGGGAAAAACTTCAGCTTGGTGGAACTTATTCATCGCTTCTTTCCTGCGATCAAAGTAGCAGGAATCTGCAGTTTTGACGAGTTCCAGGTTGTGTTCATCTTTGACGGTCTGGATGAGTGTCGACCTCCTCTAGACTTCCAGAGTGAGATCCTGACTGATGTCACAGAGTCGACCTCAGTGGATGTGCTGCTGACAAACCTTATCAGGGGGGAACTGCTTCCCCTTGCTCGCCTCTGGATGACCACACGACCTGGAGCAGCCAATCAGATCCCTCCTGAGTGCATTGACGTGGTTACAGAGGTGAGAGGCTTCACTGCCCCACAGAAGGAAGAGTACTTCAGGAAGAGATTCAGTGAGGGGAAGAAATTCACAGAGGAGCAGGCCAGCAGAATCATCTCCCACATCAAGGCTTCACGTACCCTCCACATCATGTGCTACATCCCAGTCTTCTGCTGGATCACTGCTATGGTTCTGGAGTCTGTGTGGAAAACCAGTGAGACAGGAAAGATGCCCAAGACCCTGACTGAGATGTACATCCAATTCCTGGTGGTTCAGTCCAAACGGGGGAATGTCAAGTATCATGGGAGAGCTGAGACAGATGCACACTGGACTGAAGAGACCAGCAAGATTATTCTCTCTCTGGCAAAAGTGGCTTTTGAGCAGCTGGAGAAAGGCAACCTGATCTTCTATGAAGCCGACCTGAGAGAGAGTGGCATTGATACCAGAGCAGCATCAGTGTACTCAGGAGTGTTCACACAGATCTTTAAAGAGGAGGAGTGTGGGCTGTACCAGGAGATGGTGTACTCTTTTGTCCATCTGAGCATTCAGGAGTTTCTGGCTGCTGTCTACATATTCCACTGTCACACAAACATGGATGAGAAGGTACTGGAGACATTCCTGGGAAAAGGTTTGGTTAGATCTGAAGACAGTGGACACTCCCTCGATGTCTTTCTGCAGACAGCCATGGACAAATCCCTGGAGAGTGAAAATGGCCACCTGGACCTCTTTGTCCGCTTCCTTCATGGCCTCTCACTAGAGTCCAGCCAGAAACCCTTACAAGGCTTGCTGGGTCAGACAGAGAGCAGACCAGACAGCATCCAGAGAGCCATCAACCACCTGAAGGAGATGGCCATCTCCAATACCTCTCCTGACAGAAGCATCAACATCTTCCACTGTTTGACGGAAATGAACGACCGGTCGGTACATCAGCAGATCCTACAGTTCCTGGAGTCACAGAACAGATCAGAGGATAAACTCTCTAAGATCCACTGCTCAGCTCTGGGCTACATGCTAGAGATGTCAGAGGAAGTTCTGGATGTGTTGGACCTGGAGGCCTACAACATATCAGCGGAGGGAGGACTGAGACTGATCCCAGCTGTGAGGAACTGCAGGAAGGCTCGGTTAGTCCTGATGTGATTGTGAATACCAACAGTGTAGTTTTTTCCCAAAGGGCCATACTGTCTTACATAAAGTAACCGACGAGCTGCACATTGGACATTATACACGCCAACACTCCTGCAGTTGAGTGTCTATGGGATCAAATAACATAATCATGATCCAATATAGGCGTCCAGGAATTGAGCGAGGGTTGCTCCTTATTCCAAGCTTTGTCTGGGGGGAGGCCCACAGTCTATCACAAGTCTATCAGCCTATCACGACATAGCAGATTAGCCCTGCTCTAGTCATCAGCCTATAGCCACTTTCACATATAGATCCCGCAATATTGCCGTTCAGAAGGCCCGCAACCCCGGCAGTTTTGTCACAGAAATTGCTTTCACACAGAACCAAGCAGCCCCGCCATATTTCCGAGTTAAAGTCTGACAAACTAAAATGATGCTGGTCACCAAGTCCGGTGAAAATAATCCGATCTCAGCACAATTTGAGTTGTAGCCTATTAAAATAGGTTCAAATTACATTTCCACGCAGCTCCTCCTATTAAGTAGCCTAAATTAATATTTTCATGTGTAGGTTATAGCGTATGGCTACTGTATGATGAACGAAACCACATTGCCAATGCATGCGCAACAACTGTCAACAGTGCAGCTGATCGTTAAGAAGATCAAAGAGAAAAGAGCTCACCCAAATATGCCGACAACGTGGAAACTGGTGAATTTGGTCACATTTTCAACACATATTTGAGACAAAGAAGATACAGGCGAAGGACATCATAACCATGGATGAAACTGCGTTGTGGTTTGACATGCTCGGCTCACGGTGGCGCAGTGGTAAGCGCTGTCGCCTCACAGCTAGAAGGTCTTGGGTTCGATTCCCACCTGGGACGCTGTGAGCGCTGAAAGAGTGCGTGCCCGTCCGCGTGCACGTCCGCATGCCCACCGCCCGGGTGGGGTCGTCAAAAGGGCCCCCTGGGGGTTTCCTTCATATAGGAACCCCTCACCAAAAACATGCAATATCCTGGTCGCTGAAGTGGTGCCTCCTCTGGTCGTTTGGGGCGCCTGTTCAGAGGGAGGGGAACTCATTGGAATAGTGTGATCCTCCCACGTGCTATGTCCTACTGGTGAAGCTTCCCCTGTCAGGTGAAAAGAAGTGGCTGGCTACTGCCCATGTCTCGGAGCATGGATCCAGTTTCAGCAGAGGGCAGAGGGTGGAGCAGCAACCAGGATCAATACATTAAGGATCAACTACAGTGAATGCGAGAGTGGCGGGGTTTGATTGATGCACTCTTTAAAGTGGAAATTCATTCCCCCGCAACACATTTAGGTTCTGAGCTTTTTCTTTTAGTTTCTGATGATTTTTATACATCAAATCCCTCAGGTTTGGTCCAATGATTTGTTTGAGAATTGTATAGATTTTTCCCCCTGCCAGCGTTCTCATCAATATGCGCAGCTCGGCAGCATGCAACAATTAAGCTGCCTTCAGATGATGAGTGATCTTCTCTTCTCTCACCGTGAGGTAGAGACTTTTGCCTACTAATGTCAACATCGTTTGAGCATAAAATAGCCTAACTCATAAACTGTAGGTACGGAGCATTCTTCCTGGCACCCCTGTTGCAGTCATGGATTGCATAGGCTACTTTCTTTTACTTTCATTTAAACCTTTCCCCTTTTTATTTCTGTGTGAGGTGGTTTCTCCTGTAATTTCTTTTAATGAGAGCTGAGCTTTGATCCGTCTTCCAACGGGTACCCTTTCAGACAGACGTCGATTCGGGGCTATGACTACCTTCACCGGTGGAATGAAAGGCATAACAAAATGATCCACCACTCCGCATTTGTGACTTTCACACAGGAGGCAAGTCTTACGCTACGTTCACACAGGCCGCCGAACGTAAGCAGAACTGAACCTTGAAGCAGGCACAAGCTGAACGTACGCCTTGTTGTTCACACAGGACGCCTTCTCGTTTCCTCTCAGCGCCTACTCTTGCGGCTTGAACCCGCCCACAACTCCAATTGACTTCATGCCTCGCGGCTTCACGGCTTCAGTGTCAAGCTTGGAAATTCGGCGTCAGAGCGGAGTGATCGCTTTGGCGTGGCATGAGCGTGGCTTCGGCACGGCATCAGCGTGGCACGCGCGCAGGTGGTGTGAACAGCTTAGCCTGTTAACAAGGACACCAAAATGAAACTTGTGGGTACAGCGTAGGTACAGCGTAGGTTGAGCGTTGCTTTGGCATGCTGTGTGAACGTGGCCTTAATAATCCCACAACATTCACGGCTTTCACAGACTGTGTGAAAGGGGCTTGAGAGAACACAGCAGTTTAACCCTGCTCTAGTCATCAGCATATAGAGCAATTTGGAGTGGACGTCACAGGGTTATGTCACTGCAGTTGCGCACGCATCGTGGTACCAGAAAATCTGAGGGAACAAGTGAAACCGAAACTAGAAAACCCCCCGGAATAAGGGAAAAAGACGTCTTGTGCCGTATGGGCGCTGGGCTTTCCAACTAGGAATATGAAGATGTCCGGCACTGCAACTTTGGCGATGTAGTTTGATCCAAGACCAGAGTACTGGTCAGGAAACCTCACCCCATCGAAAGACTTACAGTAGCTTATATGTGTAAGATAACCTGTCTGTTGCTGGCAAACCTTTGAGATACGTAGAGAAGGCATCCAGGTCTTCCATATTTCTATGACCGCTGAATCGCTAGCTGTCACTTTCTGCAACCAGTTCGGCTAGGCCCACAAAATTCATAATCACTGTTTGCAAACATAGAATGTCTGTAACACAGCAGATTACCCCTGCTGTAGTCATCAGCCTATCACAACACAGCAGATTATCCCTGCTCTACTCATCAGCCTATCACAACACAGCAGATTACCTCTGCTCTAGTCATCAGCCTATCACAACACAGCAGATTACCTCTGCTCTACACATCAGCCTATCACAACACAGCACATTACCCCTGCTCTAGTCATCAGCCTATCACCAATCTGGGAACCCATTGGTGGGAGAAAAAAACAATCTAACCTCTGGGGGCAGCACCATTTCAATGTGGTGTAACAGGAACTCATGAGGCGTGGTCGGCAGCGGAAGAAAATCCCTTTCCGCTCCCTGCAAGCTCTGCCATTGGCTCCAACTGACCGGCTCTGCCCATTAATGCATTTCTTTTCCGCTCCCTGCGTGTCGCTCTCAAATCCGTCCGTCGTTATGAAACAACATTAACAACTCTAGCTCGTTGCTATACGCTGAAAATGGTAAGTGTTGACTACACACCGGTCAAGTGCACTTCATTTTGATCGGGTAAAGCGCAGCATGCCTGCGTGCACTGTTACACCCCTTTTGACGGAGCCTGTCGACAGATTTCTGATGCAAGTCGAAAGTCTGTCTCGAGAGATTTAGTCTAGTAGGAAGGAGGGGGTATCATGCACCCCCCAGAAATATACTTCTAATCAGCATTTCTAGATTGGAAAAATTGTGTAAAAAATGATGAGCTATGTTAAAAAGTTGTGAAAATGTCCCACATATCATGTTTATCAAATTAGTGGCCAACAGATCAGACTGTGGTTGTACTGGTCAGCTTCCAGGTATGAATGTGTGTGTGAATGTGAACAGGGCACTCCTGAAAAAGAGAGCATTGCTCTCAGTGAGACTCCCCCTGTATTAAAAAATAAAATAAAAAATAAATAAAAATATCGGCATGAAAACCGATACCGATATTTTCCCATATCGATTTTTTTATGCTAATATCGGTAGGCCGATAATATCGGACATCCCTAGTCTAGACCCATGTTTTGAGGGTCAAGGATCATAATAAAACTATTCCTGAAGTGGCCACATGTATCTGTGGCATGCTACTATGCAAATTAGTGCTGCCATTATGAAAATATAAGTTTTTTGTTCATGTATAATCAGTCCAAAGTTCAACCCCTTTGCTGATGCCAACTGTGTATTTTGCTGGGTATTCAACCTCCAAAAAACAAGGTAAGAAGCTAACTCAGCTACACACCACACTACATCACAATACAGACGTGTAACAGGACACAATTCTACAGGGTAAAAACGTGTCATGGAGAGCTAGTAGCTAGTTAGTACTACTAGCGAGCTAGTAAACATATTAAATCTAGCTAGAACCTAGTTTGTTGATGAAGCTGGGTTCATCTCTTATCTCATAATAAGCGGTTACGCTTAGCGCATGGAAGGCACGCAAGCTAGAACAGACCATGCAATATTTCTCGTCAGAGTCCGTGCCTGGACTAGGGGGCTCATAGTTAGCGAATGCGGTGCGGAAATATTTAAAGCATGATGGATGGTGTTTGGCCTCACAAGCAAAGAGGTCTTTGCCTTTCGCCTGCCTATGAAGTCGAACTAGACCCATTTTATCGGCCCGTGATTCAATTTGCTCTCATGCATTTTCGTTGTTCTAAGATGAGAAGTATTCAGGTTTCTCAGTGTTGCGATGACCATCTTTGATCTCAACTTTTTCACAACAAATGTACTCTGGTGTAAAGATGAATCTAGCAGAACCCCCTGAAGACAATTTACAGGGGGAGTGATGCAACTGTGAAGTTGATGGTTCTGGTTCTGTATCATCTATCAGAAGATGAAGATTGCCTGTAAAGTGCTGATAACAGTTGCGGTGATACCCAACACTTTCCAGGTCATCGGGGAGAGTTGTAGGGATCTGCTCACACACTTATTGCATACGGTATGGGGACTCATGTGACTGGAGACGTCAGTTCCAGATTGTATGAAGCTGTTGTAGTTTTTCTGTAGCAGTTCCTTTGATTTTAGTGAGGGGTGTAAAATGACCATGATCAGACATGATGGCACATGAAGGATGCATGTAGCTGGACAGCATTTGTGGGCTGCAGGACCTACACTCTGTTTTCTTTTGGGCATGCAGGCTTAATGTCTGCTTCCACCAAATCACCATTAACTTAAAGGCACCCTGTTATGAAATCTGACTAGAAATATTGCACGGTCAGTTCTAGCTTGCGCATAAGTGTAACCCCTTATTATGAGATAAGAGATGAACCCAGCTTCATCAACAAACTAGGTTCTAGCTAGATTTAATATGTTTACTAGCTCGCTAATAGTACTAGCTACTAGCTCTCCATGACCACGTTTTTACCGTGTAGTAGAATTGTGGCCTGCATGTTTCACGTCTGTACGGTGGCGCAGTCGGTAGCGCTGTCGCCTCACAGTTAGAAGGTCCTGAGTTCGATTCTCGCCTGGGACACTGTGGGCGCTGTGGTTGTGTCCCCCCCCCATATCTTCAGTGCCTACTGCCCAGGTGGGTTATCTCGTCGTAAGGGCCTTTCTCTCTGTGTGGAGTTTGCATGTTCTCCCCGTACCCCCCAGGGGGTTCCTCCGTATATAACCCCCCCACTAAAAACATGCAGAAGATCAGATCGTCATCGTCATCCGACCAGTGACGACAACATCCGAAGTTGGTCCCCGGGCGCTGTACGAGAAAGCGACCACTGCTCCTGGCCTGCTCCTCGGAGGAAAGGGCATGCCTGGATGGGTTAAATGCAGAGGACACTTTTCAGCGGCCACCGTCACCATGAGTGTGTTGTGGCCGCATGCATGTAATTGTGGTGTTCGTGTGACAATAAAAGACGGGCTTGTCCGTTACGAGAGTTTTTTTTTATTTTTTTTATTGTGATGTAGTGTGGTGTGTAGCTGAGTTAGCTTCTTACCTTGTTTTTTGGAGGTTGAATACCCAGCAAAATAGACAGTTGGCATCAGCGAAGGGGTTGAACTTTGGACTGAGGTATTTAGTACATGAACAAAAAACTTATATTTTTATAATGGCAGCACTAATTTGCATAGTAGCATGCCACAGATATGTGGCCACTTCAGGAATAGTTTTATTATGATCCTTGACCCTCAAAACATGGGTCTAGACACCTTATTTGTTCAGTTATCTGCAATATTGGCTGAGATATACTGAAAATATACATTTTGGTGATGGCGGGACTCATTTGCATAAAAATGATATGTGGGACATTTTCACAACTTTTTAACATAGCAGCTTATCATTTTTACACAATTTTTCCAATCTAGAAATGCTGATTAGAAGTATATTTCCGGGTGCTGCATGATACCCTCTCATTCCTACTAGACTAATTAGCCTATCACAAGACAGAAGATTCCCCCTGCTCTAGTCATCAGCCTATCGCAACACTTTTAGCTTGTTGAAGTAACATACCCACCACTATAGGGAGAGACAAGTCTGTAGTATGTTTGATTTTTCATCATGAGAAAGCACTGCTGGTAAGTGAGTATTGTTTCAAATGTTTAGTATTGATACTTATAGATATTGACAACCTTACTTTATACCTGACACACCAGAATTTAAGTAAAGATATAGTTCCTCAAACATACAGAATATGAATACATAGCAGTGGCTTAACATGTTACAAAGTAATGTGTCACACATGACTAATGATTACATTACATTACTGTAATCACATTACTTTTTCCTGTAACAGAGTAGACATTACTGTTCCAGGTTCAGTTTTATATTCCGTTACTGAGCAGATTGGTTGTTTCTTGAGTTTCATTCTTTAGTCGAGTTCAACTCTTTATTGCTCTAATATCTATGAAAGATCCCTCTCGTCTTCTCCTGCCTTCAGCTCATGTGAGAAATATCAGAATTACAGAAAGTGACATGAACGAGCCGACAAACAGGAAAATATGACTCGGAAAGTTGTAATTTAATGTGGTAGGCTGTAAACCATAAAATTAACTAAACCCAAACAAAATCTGTGTCTAATGGTGTCAGGCGGAACTGTGTTACCAGAATTTGAATCAAACTGCCTCAATTATTGTAGTTATCATCATTAGTAGTAGTAGTAATAGTAGTAGTAGTAGTAGTTGTTGTAAATGCTTTATACGTTTTACTTGCATAGTCTCAGCTCTGTTTTGATATTTTACATTAGGCTAAATCTGTAAACAGAGTTTCCAACTTTGAACGCTCAGAGACCTCAGCTCTCAAGTCCTGGTCTCAGCTCTGAAGTCCATCTCCTCCTTTATCCTTTATTCAGATTGAGGGGCGGCTGCAACTTGTCAGAGACTGACTGTGAAATCCTGGCCTCAGCTCTGAAGTCCAACCCTTCCCATCTGACAGAGCTGGACCTGAGTCACAGCAACCTGATTCTGGAGCGGAGTGTGGATTCAAAATTGAAGCTCCATTCAGGAGTGAAACTTCTCTCTGCTGGACTGGAGAGTTCACACTGCAGACTGGAGACTCTCAGGTAGGATGTTTGTTTTAGACGCTTAAATCTCAGATGTTGCTCATGTTGTTTTCACCAGAGGTGGAAACTGGAAAGAGTATTGATAAATCCTACTCGAGTACAAATAAATAGTGCTACTTTAGTGAAGATTAACTCAAGTACAAGTGAAATTACCAGTCCAGGAAATTACTCAAGAGTAAAAAAAATAGCCTATTTAAAAGTACTCGAGTAAAAGTACATTTGTGTTACTTTAAAAATTATGTATTTATTTATTTATTTGCGGCACAATGCACATTAATGAACATTCTCCTTTATATAAAAGGGAGCAAGTGGGCAATGTTTGTTTCTATTTTTGCCCCACTGATGATGTCACAATGTCTATGACATCAGTGACATCATTATTGACCAAATCATCATTATGACATCACTGATGTTGTCATAGGCACTGATGTCATAGGCATTGTGACATCATCAGTGACAGTGATGTCACCAGTAATGCGAAGTTGGGCAATTGTGCGCTGCACATGCCAATAGAGCAGGCGAGGCCATGCAGCAGCAGAGCTGCAGGCGAGACAGCGTCATCAGTGCCAGCGTTATTTTTCAGCATTTTATGCCACCAAAATCATCTTATGACATCACTGATGATGTCAGGGGCACTGATGATGTCATAGGCATTGTGACATCATCAGTGATGTGATGTGACAGTGATGTCATCAGTGATGAGAAGTTCAGCAATTGTGCACTTGTGAATGCCAATAGAGCAGGCGATTGTGTGCTGCGCATGCAGCTACGGACGAGGCCACGCGTTTCAGTCGGCAGCGGAAGGACATCCCTGCAAGCTCTGCCATTGTCTCCGACCGGCTCCGACTGACCGGCTCCGCTCCCTGCGTGTCAAATCCGTCGATCTTAACTTTTGTGTCGGGTTAGTTTAGTTGTTACACATCCTGGGTTGACAGATTCTGTCCTCCATTGACTTCCATTCAAAAGTGCTATATTTGGCTATATTTTTCAAAAGTCATCGATTCCCTGATGTTAGGCATCCATCCTGGAGGGAAGGCTTCAAATTATAGTTTTTACTGTGTTTGAGTATTTCCCCCCAATTTGACCAGTTATGGCACAACAATAAATTTCATGCAGTTTACATGAAATGTAATGGGTTACATTTGATTACCTTAGAATACATTATTATGTGATTATACATATGATTAGAACACATTATAATGCGATAAGCGTTTAACTTTGATGGGTTTCAGGTTAGGGGGGGCGGCCGTACCAGTTCCCACACAACCCTGCAGTGTTCGCCAGTCTATTTTGATGACAAATAACCTTATTTTGGGCTCAACGTCCTAAAAATAAGCTGTTGGTAAAAACTGGTGATGACGTCAGACATTATGGTTGTCTAACGACTGATGTATGGTATTCAGATAATAATAGTTACTGTATGATTTACAGTGAATAGTTGGCATTCGCGTCTGGCATTAGCTAGCTGTTAGCCTGTGAATGTCAGCTACATGGCAGTAAAACACCACTGAATGACCAGTTTGATATAACTGTCAAGCAGTTTGATTCACTTTCTTTCCATAACTTTGATATATACTGGCTGGTTGTTGATATGTATAACAATATTGTGGCCTCTGGAAAAATATTTTGCAGAGGTAGAGTCAGCCATACTGTTTCCGCTCTACCTCCTGGACTGTGTTGGCCTGGAAGGAAGACAAAGATCGTATATTGAATGCAGGAGCGAGGCTCTTTTCAATTTTTTAGACAACAGCGCTACAGCCATGATGTTGCAGTGGAACAAAGTATAAGCCTTTGCTTCTAATATATGATCTTCGGCTCAAATGATGACGTGTGTTATTACAGCATGCGTTCATGTACATTTTCATAGAACATCAATGGTGTACAGGTATGAAAAACTGACTGGGGGGCTTTAAGTGTTATGGTGGTAGTCTCGCTTACCGGACTCTCCCAGCAAAGGGGCGAGGTGAGTCTGGCTGGGGACGCCAGACTCTATTGTGGACTAGAGGGGGAAAAAGCTGTTTACAGCCATCCACCGAACGTACCATGCAGGCTGCTTCATTGCATAATGCTTACATTGCAACGATTGATTGCATAACATCAATCGTTTTCAGCGTGTAGCAACGAGCTAGCAACTAGCGCTGCTGTTGTTATTGTTTCAAAGGCAGCAGCGCAGTCATTTGAGCTCGGCAGATTCGACACGTACAGCAGCAGAGGCATACAGATTCGACACGGGGGCTTGGAAAGGAAATCCAAATATGGTCGCAGCCGCAGTCAGAGCGGGTTGGAGCCAATGCAGTGCTTGCAGGGAGCGGAATTGGATTTCCATCCGGCACCGACTGAAATGGTCGGCACCAATGAGAGAGTCCACCATGCTGCTTCCCCCCAATCAGACTATGGTGGTGCTAACTACCAACATGTTAGTTTGTGTAGCTTGTTAAATAAATGTCTACCTCCAGCCTAGCAAGGGTTAATTTAGGGACAAGTCTAGGTTAAGTTAGGATCAAGTTATTGTTAAGTCAGGATTAAGTTCCCCATCCGACTCAGATTCTGCTTTTTACCATTACTGTCAGGGAAAATACCATCTGAAAATGGTGTCCAATGTTGTAAAAATTGGATTCTGAAATTTAACTAAACCTTGACAGCCTGTCTGCTTTCAGATGAAAAGACTCTATAAGGCTGACATGATGCTGATCCACACTGACAAGATGCTGTCAGTGTCGATTGTTGAAAGCTTTCAGGAATATTTTATCTTATACCTGTAGCTATTTTGCTTTATTCTTTATTCAGATTGAGTGGCTGCAACTTGTCAGAGGCGTACTTTGAAGTCCTGTGCTCAGCTCTAAAGTCCAACCCCTCCCATCTGAGAGAGCTGGACCTGAGTGGATGCAGGTTGTCAGAGTCTCACTGTGAAGTCCTGGTCTCAGCTCTGAAGTCCACCCGGGCGTGTCTGAGAGAGCTGGACCTGAGTAACAACAACTTACAGGATTCAGGAGTGAAGCTGCTCTCTGCTGAGCTGGAGAGTCAACACTTCAGACTGGAGACTCTCAGGTAAAATCGGTTTACAGTTTTTCTCAGCTGATTTGACACATTTCTCCAAAATAAGGTCTGTTCTCTCAAAACAGGATTCCTGAATCTGCAAAGGTCGCCGTGCAGGTTTTACACAAGGATTTTAGTTTTATTGATCCAGCTTCATATATACAGCAGTGAAGCTCAGTGACAGAGAGGATCAACTATGCTCTGATATCTTGCTATTAGGTTACCACACCTCTCTCTGTTCCTCTCACGGCCCGGCCACATCTACGCGTCGTTTGACGCGGGCTGACGCTGCTGCCCATCCACTTTGTATTGGAACATGCTGCTCGACGCCTCGCAAAGCATGCTGGGAGACCAAGCGACGCGAGCAGCATGTTCCAATACAAAGTGGATGGGCAGCAGCGTCAGCCCGCGTCAAACGACGCGTAGATGTGGCCGGGCCGTCAGTCATAATTCAATGTCACATCTCCAGCTGCTTCGAAATAGAGCAGCTAGATATTAACACATTCAGTGCCAGCGACGCCATATGGCGTCATTAGAAATTTACCGTAGAGTGCCAGCGACGCCAAATGGCGTCAATAACTCGAATTTTTTTTTTTGACGGGGGGGGTGTCGATCTATGCCTCTTACATCGCCTCTTACAATATTCAGAGGTATTGAATGTGTCTAACCTATTTTACAGAACCCTTAGGTGGCGACAGCGCTCTCCAGATGAGAGAACGTGGAGTGAAACACACAGAAGAAGTCATTGGGGGGAAGGAAATCGCATCGCATCCGTCCGTATGCAGCGGCTTCATTGAAGCAACGTTTAGCTGTGCCCCTGCAGCAGCCAATCTGCTATCACAATTGAGCACCTCGGTGTCCGCTGCAACAGCCTCCGTGTCCGCTGCAACACATGATCAGCCGTGGATTTGTTATTATTCTCAACTCGAAGCATGGGAGCTGGTACACGCGGCTGTAAAAAAGCAGGATCTAGCGGACTTTTTCAGTGCTGAGCACAGGCAGAGAAAACAGCAGAGCAGAGACACTCCTCCCACAACGGGGGGGGGGGAGGAGGAGGGGGGGAGGTGGGCACGCAGAGCCAAGTACACAACACAGACCCAGACAGCAGGACAGGGTTGGCAAACGCAAGCCAGAATATCCGATGCCCACCAGCAGCAAAAGATCAGCAAGAAGCTGCAACCAGCAGCGCATGCAGGCGCCAGCGCTGCTGGTTTCAGCTAAAAATATTATTCTTCCAAACAAAATTCCCTTGCCTTCACTGTTTTATTGAAGGAAATTATTTTTGAGGTGTGACTACATCAGAAAATTAGCTTCAGAGTCAGTGATGTGCTTGAAATGTTTAATTTCACAAAAGGCTCATTATCTCAGCTCGTAGAAAAAAAGCTCTGTTTTTCGTTCAATCAAGCTATCTTCTCCGGCTCATAACTAAAGAATGGAAAATGGGATCAATAAACTTTTTTTTGCAGGTGATAGAAGAGAGTCTCATCGTTATTT
The DNA here is from genome assembly GCF_964638095.1 of Poromitra crassiceps. Classification (NCBI taxonomy): domain Eukaryota; kingdom Metazoa; phylum Chordata; class Actinopteri; order Beryciformes; family Melamphaidae; genus Poromitra; species Poromitra crassiceps. Next base: position 13,433,204 of record NC_139635.1, read on the forward strand.
GTGCGTGTTCAGTGTTTACATAGTAATTATTAAAGAAATTATATGACTGTTTTAAAATGCATTGCGGCCTATGTGGCACAGCAAGCAACCTTTTGCCCAAGGGCCGTGGCACTGAAAGTGTTAACCAGTGGGAATGTGACATCATCATCTCCCAGTTTTAACACCTGTCCTCTGGTTACCAGTTAGATAGATAATTCATATTAAAATGTCACTGAACACATTTAAAGCAGGCTAGTTTTGGTCCTGAATTACACTGTGAAGCGCTTAGTTCCCTTTGAGCTGAGGGCAAGGAGATCTTCAGGTCCTCCCAACTTTCCCTCAGACTCAACACTGAAAGTGGTTTCACTTTAGTGAGGCTGCAGATTCACTATCATCTTTAAAAACACACATTTATTGACTTGCTTTTGTGTCATTTTGTGTAATCTGTTTGGTCCCTTCTTCATCTTCTTTCTCATATTTGTATTTATATTATTATTTAAATTCTGTTTTTAAAGTTATACCCACTTTATGTATGTATGTATGTATGTATGTATGTATGTATATATGTATTTCATGGCCTATTGTGCAGCGTAACAGTGCATGCACCATTTGGTGGATTTATCCAGTTTTAACCAGTTTCCCTGTCAGTGTTAGTGCTCCAGTCAGCTCAGTATACAGCACCATGCAAACACACTGGGACCTGCTCTAGACCAGGGCCTCATCAATACAGTCTGTTAGTAGAAATAATACAATAAAGACATTAAATATAAGGGTTAGTTAACCTCATCAATACAGTCTGTCAGTAGAAATAATACAATAAAGACATTAAATATAAGGGTTAGTTAACCTCATCAATACAGTCTGTCAGTAGAACTAATACAATAATGACATTAATATAAGGTTAGTTAGCTTCATCAATACAGTCTGTCAGTAGAAGTAATACAATAATGACATTAAATGTAAGGGTTAGTTAGCTTCATCAATACAGTCTGTCAGTAGAAATAATACATTATTGACATTAAATATAGTGAATGTCATCAATACAGTCTGTCAGTAGAAGTAATACAATATTTACATTAAATATAAGAGTTAGTTAACCTCATCAATACAGTCTGTCAGTATAATACAATGATGACATCAAATATAATATATACATTCATTAATACACAGGACAATATGTTACTATCCCTTGTGCCAAAATCCGAGGTAAAACACATTTAGAAGCCCAACCCAGATTAAAAACAAGCTAACAAACAACAAACAAGCTAACAAACAATATACAAATCACCAGTTAGCTGGTTAGTCAGTATAAATAATACAATCATGACATTAAATAAGGGTCAGTTAGCCCCATCAATACAGTCTGTCAGTAGAAATAATACAATAATGAGATTAAATATAAGGTCAGTTAGCCTCAATGATAGAGTCTGTCACTAAAAATAATACAATAATGAGATTAAATATAAGGTCAGTTAGCCTCAATGATAGAGTCTGTCAGTAGAAATAATACAATGATGAGATTAAAGTCCCCCTCCAGTGTATTTTGTCATTTTTAAGATAGTTAATGTGTTGGTGAGTCATGACCTGGTCTGTTCTTTCTTTCTTTCTTTCTTTATTGGTTTATTGTGACGGGACAATGCACATTAATGGACATGTTCAGAAATACAGAAGCCTCTATATACGAAAACATGTAAATATGCCGGAGTTAGCTAATGCTAATTTACATCCGTAGTCCCCAAATAAATATCAAAACAATCACTCATTACATTCATTCAACGCACAAACTGAAATATACATGTAACATGTCATCGCAAGAGATACCACAACATTACAGACATCAAAATTACAGCAAAACACAGACAGGATGTACATGCAGCATGTCAGTGCTAAAAGAAGAATACTACACCTTACATTCGACAGGTTACATGATAACAATACATAGATACAGATGTTGATTAGTCAATGTATTTATTTTGTGCTCAAAGTCCAAAAAATAAGCTGTTGGTCAAAACGGGTGATGAGGTGAGACATTATAGTGGTCTGAAGATTGACACATGATAGACAGATAATACAGTACAGTATACAGTAAATAGCTAGTATTAGCCTCTGGTATTATAGCTAGCTGTTAGCTATGTTAGTTACGTGGGCATAGCTACATTAGTTATGTGTGCATAAAACACCAGTGAATGACCTGTTTACCAGTTCGAGTCACTCTCTTTAAACCCCAACAGCTTTGATATCTGTTGTCTAGTTGTTGATAACAATATTATGGGCCCTATCTTGGCAAAAGCGGTAATTTAGTGTTTGCGCTCGTTTAACGCTGCGTGCAATGCAAATTGGGGGCGTGCACAAGCGCATGCCTGTTATAATTGTACTGGACATATGCGTGCCACATGCCAAACCAGGCATTTCAGCGCTAAAATGTGGGGATAGATGGCATTATCCTATTGTCAGCAGCGCGCAATTACTTTGCGCTAAGAGCTTTGAAAAGCACCTATTAGGTCCTAAAATACTCGCTGCGCTTCAATCAAATTCAAATTATGCTGCTAAAATTGGGTAACCAGCAGATTATTCGGTGAGGCAATCAACTATAATTCACTGAGAAACTTTTATCACATCACAAGGAGGGGTTAAGGTAAATTAATTGAGAAAACTTGGAGATTGTAACCTGCAATAGGCTATTCACCTCCACCTGCTATCCCATAACCCGGAGGGTCGTTGGCACCACAGCCAATCTGTCGCAAGCTCTCTCCATCTCTCTCTGTCCTCGGCACGAGTCAGCAGTTCAATGTTTCGCCGAGTTTTAATTGAGTCCACTGTAAATCCTCCAATCTTTTCTTTTGTTTCTGCCATTTACCCGCTGCAAACACATTTCTATTGTCAAACCCCAATCAACAAAATAACCCAAATTGCATCAAAACACAGATGTTTTTAAGAGGTATATGATGTGATGGTGCCGTTATTAGATAGGGATAATACTACAGTATATATTACACCTATCCAAATTACGCATGGGCAGAATTACAGCATGCCTCAGGCAAACTGATTTACAGGGAATGCAAGACGGGAATCTGTTTGATTGATGTAACGCCCAGGCATTGCCAAGCCACACCTGTGAATAATTCTGGTGGTTAACACCGCCCAAATCCCATTTGCTTCCATGCATAAATGATGTGGCACACCTCTAATCTGCGCTTGCACCCGTTGTTGTGATGAGTGATAATCCCCCGCGAGTAATTGCATGCCCACCATATTTTGGGGCTGTTTTAACTTAAAAACAGGGAGGTCACGTCTACCCAAACAAGTATATCATTTTTAAACAGTTATGTTTCTGTATAAATCATTACAATATGCTCCCGTGAGGTGGCGATGTGTTTAGCTGCTGCCGGGCGGGGGTGCAAAACTCGGCATAACACCTGGACACTAGCGCAAGGCGGACTGCAATCTTCCCTGCCTTAAGGCACGCGCAAACAGGTGAGGAAGCGCAAATAGGGGATATCGCCTGTACCAAGATATAGGGCCCTATACTAACGTTTTCCAGAGACTGTCATGGCGGCATGACTGTTTATAACTGTTTACCAGTATTTATGCTCTGGGCGCAGACAAAGACTTGAACAAAGAGAGAAGAGACAAAGAGAGAACAGCGCTGCAGTCATTATGCTGCAGTAGCATAATGAGTGTAACAATTCCTAATTAGCCTTCGGTTCTTATCAATAGCTGTGTTTCCATTACAGTTTTTCGCAAAATAATTGCGATATTTCTACAACTTCGACAATGTACAATTGCGACTTGTAGGCGTTTCCATTGAAGTTGAGTTTGGTACCGTCTGACGGAGCGCACACCTGAACGCAATTCCCATTAGCCTACCAGCAGCTGCCTGCCACAGTGGATCTGCCCCATATCCCGTCCCCTGCATGCTCAAATCCAACCAATGGTCAATGCAAATCACAACATGAAGTTACAACGCATATAAACGAGCCTGATTATCAATTCAAAATAAAATGAGTCGCAAAATGTTGCTGGCTGTGGTGAATGCAGTGAGCGCGACAGGCAGAGGAAAAAAGCCTAATAGCCTAATAGCCTACAACTGGTCCGATTTAGAGATGGAGGGGGGAAAAGGCTGATTTGGTCAATAATCACAATGTTGTGTAGCTATTATAATTATAACACTGCACCTGAAACGTGTGTAATGTATTACTCACAGTCACTGTATTCACTTCAGTCAGGAGCACGCACCGCACCGGTGTGTGCTTGCTTTTCATCCCCTCGCGCTGTGCCAAATGCGCGCACACAGGCAGCCTGTCACCATGGACCGATTTCTGCCATTAAACATTATCTATTTTATATATATTTTGCATAACACTCGTCTTTCTGCTAGCGTTGCTTCAAAGTTTTCCATTGCTGCAGAGGTTTTGCCACGGCTTATCGAACCGTTTCTTCCACATTTTTCGCTGCTTTTCCAAAGCAGAATGGGTCACATGACGTGCTAATGCGAAAAAACTGTTTCCATTACACTTTTGCGATAAACTGCTATATCGACACGTCTGAAAAACCACCTCATGAGAGCGCAAAAACGTTTTGCGATATTTGGGAGGTTTTTCGAAATTTACGTGTTTCCATTACCCAATTTCTATTGCGATATTTAGATTTTGCGCATTTCTGATGGTAATGGAAACATGACTAATGTAAGTTCTTTGGCACAAATGATGACGTGTGTTTATACAGCGTGCACTCATGTATTTTTTCATAGAACACCAACTTGGCAAAAGCGGTAATTTACAGTAGCACTTGCGCATCTTTACCGCCAGGCGCAGGTGCAAATTGGAGGCGTGCCAAGTCATCTGCTATTCTCCATGCCCCGCAAAATTCCACCCGTGCGCGACGCAAACGGGATTTTGGCGGTCTTAACCACCTGCATTATTCACAGGTGTGGCCTGTCAATGCCTGGGCGTTACATCAATCAAACCAATCAAACATTCCCTTTAATACAGTTTGCACGATGCATGCTGTAATTATTTCCATGCATAATTTGGACATCTGACAACAATCATCACATCAGATACCTGTTAAAAACATCTGTGATTTGCAGCTTTTAATTGATGCAATTCGGGTTATTTGGTTGACTGGAAAATAGAAACGTGTTTGCCACGAGGAAACAGGGACATTTGATTGACAATAATATTGCAAGTAGGCTACAATGGCCAAGCTTTCTCAATTAATTTCCCATTAACCCCTCTTTGTAGCCTATTTGTTCCTGTTTGTGTTTCCACAGAAAACCTGACAGGTCTGGTTGGGGATAATTAGTTTCAGTAGAATGTATTTATTTTCACAGAGCGAGGGCGAGTGAGTGACATAGATGCTGATAGATGATGGTAGGCTACTCAAAGGGAGGGGGGGGGGTTGTAGACTAATATTATAGTAGGCTAATAATTATAGCATTGGCTATTAATTAATCTGGGCGATGCAGTATGTTGTGCATGTGTGAGGTTTCGGAGAGCGATAGAGAGGGAGAGAGAGGGGTAGAGAAACAATATCAGCAGCATGTCTGTGGATCTTTACAGGTGATAAAAGTTTTTCAGTGAATAATAGTTGATTGCTTCACTGAATAATCTGCTGTTCCACAATTTTAGCAGCAGAATTTGATCTCCTGGCTTTTGTATTTTAATGGGACATCCGTGTGTAAGGACATATCCAAGGAGTTCCCCTGCATTGCGTTGCGCAGCACGGAGAGTAATGGTGCGCTCAAGCACAGTGGGGTATTTCTGTGCTAAGACCTGCTTTACAGAGGCCTTAGCGCAAAGAGTTGCACACATAGGGACAATAGCAAACATGAGGATTTAGCGCAGCCACGCCTGGTTTCGCATATGGCACACCCGCAGGTGTGTAGAGGTGGAAAAAATACGGAAAAAAAACAAAATGGCTGCCTGCACTCTTCCGACGATAGCATAGACACGGCGTTACGGCACGCAAACCGGGGCGCAAGCGTGAAAAGCAGATATCGTTTGACAAAAATAGGGCCGCAACAGTTATACAGGTAGGAAAAACTGTCTTTAAATATAAGGGTCAGTTAGCCTCATTATACAGTCTGTCAGTAGAAATAATACAATACTGACGTAAAATATAACAGAATAACATTTCCACATGTCTTCTTGTCCTTCAGGCTGAGTGTCTGCCAGCTGTCAGAGAAAAGCTGTGAAGCTCTGGCCTCAGTTCTCAGCTCCCAGTCCTCTAGTCTGACAGAGCTGGACCTGAATAACAACGACCTACAAGATTTAGGGCTGACGATGCTCTCGGCTGGACTCGGGAGTCCACACTGTAGACTGGAGACTCTCAGGTCAGGATCACTGTTACTCTTCAACAGACCATTTAAATTCTGCTTCACATGCTCATTAATGTCAGAAAAAACATCTGTTCTCGCATTTTCCTGCTGATGTGGTCTAAAATATTCATTATTTCTATCCTCACTGCCTCTGTTGGTGAAACCTGAAGTAAATGACTTGTCAGATTCTGTCGAACTGAGTCCAAAACTGAAATGAAAACACAAACCTAATGCTGGGGTCAGCTGTTAAAGGGATACGCCAACATATCTGGAGATTTGCCTTTTTGACATATTCCCGATAGTAAAACTGAATGTAGATGTCCCTGTGCGTGCATTAGAAAGTGTGTTTCACCCCTCCTGCTAGTGAGCACTACAATGGCAATAGGCTATACGGTACAGCTGCCTACCCTTATTCAGTCACAAAAATTACACATATCAACAGCACCAGAATTGCCAACAGAACCATGTGCATGACTCACATGCACATGTTGTGACTCGTGTACTCAACACGCGATGAAATAATAATCCAACTTTATGGGAAACGGTCATCTTCAAAGAAGACAATAGAGTGAAATAAGGGGAGACAACTGTGATGTAGTATGAGCCGATGGCACAGTTGCACGATGGCACCTAGGTGGGTGGGCAGTGTCTGTCTGTCTGTCAGTCATGATTTTGGGAGCGGGCAATTTCCATACCTGCAGTCATGGGGCATCAACTCGAGTCTCCACCCTAGGAATCGATTCCTAGTATTTTCATAATCCTATAACTAGAAGAGTTAGGAGGGGAAATAACTTAACCAACATGCACATTTAGAGAAAAAACAACAACATCAGGTAATGTGTTGTCTTTAATCTGGCGGAAGCATTTTTTAAAGGTAAACAACCCAGATTGATGGTTTATAGTGGACTTTTTTGTGAAATAGGCTCCACCCACCAAACTTTATAAGTCGATGATATGAAAACGTTGTGGACGATATGACGATAGCTGGGTAAGTCCTGCTAGCATCGATGCTAAGTTAGCAAAGTAGCCTACAGCAAGAGCGCAGCTGAAGCTAATTAATATGGACGTTAACATCCATATTAATATATAGCCATGTGCTTGCGCGATGACATCATGTATTGGCGATGTCAAAGGGTGGCGATTGACGATCTGACTGAGGTCAAGATCGCGCAACTCTAGTAGGCTATCATCTCTATTTTTGCATTTTTAAACTGGCAGATGGGGGATTCAACTTTTAGTTGTTTACTCACCTAATTTTGCTCTCTTCCAAATAATCCAGCCATGTAACTAACTAACGTCCATTCATGAAAATAATGATGGGAAATTGATGGTTTGTAAAGTGCCACCACGCGCCCAGTCAGACATAACAGCTAGATGATCTGGATCATGAGCTGCCAGAGTTAAACAGCAGCCGCTTTTGCTGATCATATACATGGGACCGAGATGAATATGATACGGACTCGCGGGAGTGCGCGTAGGCCGGCTAATTGTTGTGTAACATGCAGGCCAACCGGCTAAGAGCTGGTTATAATATGGATTCCACTGCATGTTAAGAAGTGGCTATAGTGACATTATTGTACTTTCTGCTTTTTTAATCTCTTATCACAACAATATTTCTATAACTCTATCTATAATTCCTCTCCACTGTCAAATGTAATGAGTTTGCTGCCTTTTTTACGGATAAAATTATTAATATCAGGCAGGCTATTAGTGGCTCCACACCAAGAAATGCTGTGACATCATCCTACCCGCAGATCTCCAGTTCGATAAATTTGTCCCAGTTCAGCGTTATCGACCACGACATCTTAGAGAAAACTGTGCAAGGCCTTAAATCATCTTCGTGCTGTCTCGATACCCTTCCAACAAGCTTTTTTAAAAGCGTTTATAACTGTCTGTCGTCGGACCTATTGCAAATAGTTAATAGATCCCTTGTGACCGGCACTTTTCCTGAGTCCCTGAAAACTGCAGTTATTAAACCCCTACTAAAAAAGCGCAGCCTTGATGCATCGGTAATCAGTAACTACAGACCAATATCTAATCTCCCCTTTATAGCCAAAATAATTGAAAAGGTTGTTTACCTACAACTCAATAGATTCCTAACCTCAAATGATCTCCTAGATAAACTCCAATCAGGCTTTCGCCCCCATCACAGCACTGAAACCGCGCTTACTAAAGTCATAAATGACATCAGAATGAACACAGACTCAGGCAAAAATTCGATTCTAGTGCTACTGGATCTTAGCGCTGCATTTGACACTGTTGACCACTCAATTTTATTGGACAGACTGGAAAACTGGGTTGGGCTATCGGGTACGGTCCTCCAGTGGTTCAAGTCCTATCTTCAAGACAGGAAGTACTTCGTCTCCATTGGCAATTACACATCTGACCTAACTAGGATGACCTGTGGGGTGCCTCAAGGATCCATTATGGGGCCCGTTCTCTTCAACCTTTATATGCTCCCTCTAGGCCTAATTATGCAAAAAAACAAAGTAGCCTATCATAACTATGCAGACGACACTCAGTTGTATATAACTCTTTCCTCAGCTGACTATGCCCCCATAGAATCATTGTGCCAGTGCATTGATCAAATAAATAACTGGATGTGCCAGAATTTCCTACAGCTAAACAAAGACAAAACTGCATGCCTTGAGTCTCGATCCCTGAAGCCTAAGGATCAAGTCAAAAATCTTGGAGTTATTATTGATTCCGATCTCAACTTTAACTCCCACATTAAGTCAATTAGAAAATCTGCTTTTTATCATCTTAAAAATATAGCAAGAATTAGGGGATACATGTCCAGACAGGATCTAGAAAAACTAATTCACGCCTTCATTTATAGTAGGTTAGACTACTGCAATAGCCTTTTTTCTGGTCTCTCCAAAAAAGAACTTGGGCAACTTCAACTCATTCAGAATGCTGCTGCTAGAGTACTAACGAAGACTAAGAAAGCTGATCATATCACTCCAGTTCTTAAGTCCTTACATTGGTTGCCAGTGTGTCAGAGAATAGATTTTAAAATACTGTTATTAGTCTATAAATCACTCAATGGCCTAGGCCCAAAATACATAGCTGAATTGCTCCCACGCTACGAACCATCTAGAACTCTTAGGTCAACAGGGTCCAGCTTATTAACTGTCCCTAGGATCAAATCAAATCACGGGAAGGCTGCATTTACCCACTATGCTTCTGCTAGCTGGAACAAATTGCCTGAAGACCTCAGATCTGCCCCAACCTTACTTACTTTTAAAAATAGACTAAAGACTTTTATGTTTACCGTCGCCTTTAACTGCTGACAGCTACTATGCAAACCCAATGAGTCCTCTATAAGTTTTAGCTCTTTCTGCAACTGCTGCGCCTGCTGCCTATTGCACTTTTTTATACTCTTTTTTTTTAAAGTTTTGTTGTGATGCTTTTAAATGTCCATTTTATTTCTTCTTTTGGTTTATTTTCCTGTAATACACTTTTTATACTCTTTTTTTTAAGTTTTGTTGTGATGCTTTTAAATGTCCGCCCATTTTATTTTCCTGTCAACCATTTTATGTGAAGCACTTTGAATTGCCTCTGTGTATGAAATGTGCTATACAAATAAACTTGACTTGACTTGACTTGACTATAATATTACAGTATATTCCTTTGATATGGCAAGTCAAAAGGCGGAGGAGTGTGTTTAATGATCAACGAATCCTGGTGCACAAACATCAAACCGGTAAGAACACACTGCTCCGCCGACATAGAATATATAGTGGTACAATGCCGACCATTCTGGCTCCCAAGGGAATTCACATCGATAACGCTGCTTGGTGTTTACATCCCCCCACAAGTAAACAAGAGCGCTGCGCTCAAAGAGCTAGACCGAGCGATCAGCGCGCAACAAAACAAACAGCCTGAGTCAGCTATAATCGTGACAGGAGATTTTAACAGGGCAAACACAAGACTCCACAATCTATACCAGCACGTGAAAGTAGCAACCAGAGGCGACAGCACACTCGACCTGTGTTACTCCAACATTCGCCATGCCTACAAGTCACTGCTCAGAGCTCCATTTGGGAAATCAGACCACGCCTCCATCCTCCTCCTCCCAGCATACAAACACCGACTGAAACAGCAGCCAGCCCGCTCCCTCACGTCACACCGCTGGGATGATGCGTCAGAAGACACTCTACAGGACTGCTTCGCCCGGACCGAGTGGTCCGTCTTCAAAGCCGCTGGAAATCTCAGTGATTTCACACAAACAGTCACCAGCTACATAAAGAAATGCACGGAGGATGTTATCCCCACAAACACAATAAAAATTCCACCAAATCAAAAACCCTAGATCAACAGTGAGGTCCGGGCAGCGCTCCATGCACGGACATCAGCCTTCACCTCTGGAGCAACAGAGGACTACAAGCACTCACGCCATGCACTCAGGAAGGCCATCAGGCTAGCAAAACGAGACTACGGCAAACAGCTCGAAAATAAACTGTACACCAACAATCCTAGGCACCTATGGAGAGGCCTCCATGCAGCCACGGATTTCAAAGGGGACAAACCACAGCCCCAAAACACCTCGCCCTCCCTGCCAGACGAGCTGAATGCATTCTACGCAAGGGTCGACCCCTCCGCTAAACACCAGCAACCCCCCACCCCAGGCCCCCACAGTCAGGAACCCCCTCCCCCCACCCACAACCCCCCCACCCCCACTCCCGCAGATGAGAACCCCACTCTCACCCATCCCCCCACCCCAGGCACCCCCCCCCTAGCAGACAGGAGACCTCTCCCCTCAACACCCATGGAAACCCCCCCCCCCACTCCACCCCCTCCCCCGCAGCCAAGAGCCACATCCCCTCCTACCTACCCACCCCCATAGACCCCCACCCCCCTAACCCCCACCCCACCCCACCAGCCTCACCCCCTCCCCCCAACCACCCGACCCAAACACAAGAGCCCCTGCACAACGCCCTAGCCCCCCCTCCCACACTGAAGACCAAGACTGCCCCATCCCCTTCACCGAGGACGAAGTCCGGCGAGCATTCATGCGCATCAACCCTCGCAAAGCGCCCGGGCCGGACGGCGTCCCCGGCCGCGTCCTGAAGGCCTGCGCTAAAGAGCTGGCGGGGGTATTCACGGACATCTACAACCAATCCATAGCACTACGCACCGTCCCCACCTGCTTCAAATCGGCCACAATAATCCCCGTTCCAAAGCAGAAAAACATTACCAGCCTCAACGACTGGCGACCAATAGCACTAACCCCCATAGCCAGCAAATGCCTGGGGGGAGGGTCCCACCGCCCGGTCACCATCTACGGGGGGGTCCCACCGCCCGGTCACCATCTACGGCACAGAGGTGGAAAGAGTGGACAGCTTTAAATACCTGGGTGTCAACGGTAACTGTCTGCCTTTCCGAAACCCTGCCACTCCGAACGTTAACTTCCATTATTCGGACTGGCGGTCCTTCACCTTTTTTTCATAGGTCCCACCATTACGAAAATTCCTGCCTTTATTATTCGAAATGTCGGCCCTTCCTCGTTTTTCTAAAGGATCCGCCATTCCGAAGTTTGGATATTGTGGAATATGGCACAAAAGTGCAAACATTTCACACTGTGCGTCTCTGCAGCGCAGTAGCAGCCTGAACTGGGCTTTTACTGATGCTTTCTGAAGGCTATTTAGCCTACTTAATTAGACTTCTGTTTTTGTTAGGATATTATTTTTTTCGTTATTGTTTAATTGTTAACTTTTCAGTTAATCAGGCAAGCTTATCCTATTGGAATTTATAATTATTTCCTATGACATTTTACACAGCTGCAGGGCACAGCAAGGTAGAGGATTATAAAGGTGTAAATGTGGGAGACATTTTATTAAAGGATGGGTTTACCGATGGGGAATATGAATATATATTAATTCTTAAAAAATCTTAAATTTCGAATCCGTTGAAATTTTTGAAATTGCTTGTTCACAGCCAGAGAAAAAAAAAAAAAAAAAAATGGGCCAGGTGACGCGTTTCGACGCGAAACGCGTCACCTGGCCCAATTTTTTTTTTTTTTTTTTTTTTTTTTTTTTTTTTTTTTTTTTTCTCTGGCTGTGAACAAGCAATTTCAAAAATTTCAACGGATTCGAAATTTAAGATTTTTTAAGAATTAATATATATTCATATTCCCCATCGGTAAACCCATCCTTTAAGTGTTTTCCTTTCACCACTAAGTAAATAAATAAGTTATGTTTATACAGCAGCTTTCACAGACAGTCACAAAGCGCTTCAGTAATAAAATAACATAAAGATAAACAACTGCATTGTGTTAGGATGTAATCTATAAGCTAGTTGAAAAAAACCTTCACATGTGTGATGTGTGAGTGGTTCACAACCTTTTTAGAGGAGCCTTCAGAATTCGTTTTATCAGAATAAATATGTTTGTCACTATTATGATAATTAAAATGATAAATATCTATATATAAAAATACACAAGTAGGCTACATGATTTGTATGTAAAAAAAGATTATCATTCTATATCAGGGAGTAAGATTTACCTACTCAGGTGTGACCAGTTGTTAAAATGTAAATATAAAGTGTTGCGCAACGGCTGTGCAATTGTGCCAAATTGCACGCGCTCATCCAGCGGACTGAGTGCCGGGTCTCCTCTCCTCCTCCGGTACTGTAGACTATGTATGTGGGCAGTATTGCGCTTCTTTGCTTCTTGCTTAAAATCAGACCACATACATTTGTTGGACTGGATAATAGCTTTTGTTTTTTGTGTTTTATTGATTAATCTTATGGGTCTGCAAACCCCAACAAATTAATTAATTAAATAAGGAGCCGTGTCCCTTTGCTCTCGCAAGCCAGACCACAGTGAATAGTTATTATTTTGAAATCAAAAAATTATCCTCTTGAAGATAGCGTCCAGTGAGACAGAGGCTCGGGGAGACAGCGGGTTCGGACGGCAGCAGCACAGCTCAGTTCAACCATAGGAGTGTTAAGATCAGCACAGTTCTCTGAAAGGACAAGTGGTTATATAGACTGTCAAACAAGTGCAGGGCATTACTCTGAAATTGATAGAAAATTACAGCTTCTCTTCTATTGGCTGTGACGCTGCCTCCATTACTGTAGCGCGAAAGTTGGTTAACTTGCGGGTAAGCTTTTCAGCACCATGGACAGCAACGGGGCGGCCGGACAGGTTTCTCCATGCAGCCAGCAGGGACAACAGAATTAGGCTATGTTCCCGCGGGCGTGTCAGCATGTGTGTGCGCTGCTCTCTAAGCAGGGTGTGTGCGTTGTGCGCACCCGCCTATAGAGACACATAGCCTATTACTATCTTGCACATTGTGCGAGAGAGAGAGAGAGAGAGAGAGAGAGAGAGAATTGCGCACACAGCCTACAGAAGTTTAAAAGTCCAAACGAAAATATTTATTGACAAAAACGATTTTATGCGTACACAGCCTACAGAAGTTTAAAAGTCCAAATGAAAATATTTATTGACAAAAACGATTTTAAACAAATTCCATAATTCAAAGTAGATTTTGGGAAAGATGTAACTTTCACGGTTTGGTTCACAGTTCAGGTTTGGTTAATATTTAGACACCAGATAGATTATATAGACACAAGAAATCACAGAGTGCAAGCTACAGGACGCGGCTCCGCCCGAGCCTACTTTATCTGACACACGACCGGTTCGTGAACTGGAAGTCAAATCAAGTTCGGAGTGGCGGACCTTATGGAAATCGGAGTGGTGGGATTTCTGAGTGGCAATATTTCTGAGTGCCGATATTTCTGAGTGGCAGAACGTCGGAGTGGCAGCACGTCGGAGTGGCGGCATGTAACCGGTGTCAACATCCACCAGGACCTAACATGGTCCAGCCACACCACCTCTGTTTCCAAAAAGGCCCAACAATGGCTGCACGGTCTCAGACGACTAAAGAAGTTCGGCCTGAGACCCACAATACTCAAAGACTTCTACAGAGGCACCATCGAAAGCCTACTGACCGGCTGCTTCACCTCCTGGTATGGAAACTGCACCATAAAAGACACAAAAGCACTGAGGAGAGTGAGGCGCGCGGCCCAGCATGTAACAGGCTGCGAGCTGCCGGAACTGGCAGACCTCTACACTCAGCGCTGCCTCAAAAGAACCAGGAAAATATTCAAGGACCCAACCCACCCACTCAACAACATGTTCTCCCTGCTACCATCTGGTAGGAGATACAGAACCCCCAAAACCCGGACAAGCAGACTACGAAATAGCTTCATCCCCCAAGCCACCAGACTCCTAAACAATAAACAGATCTACCCCACCATTATGACCAGCTGCTAAGATAACATGTACAGATTTATTATGGGCAACCGCAATATATAGACAAAGACTTGTAACTACTAATTAATATAACATAAAGATTATTTATGGGCATCCGCAATATACAGCACAGACCCGAAAAGCACAGGAAACAGATGACAATAACGATGACAATTGTTCTGATGTTAAGGTACCAGTTTAAGCATGACAGGAAACAATGACGATAATGTCGATGATAATGTGAATGACGATGACGATGTTGATGACGATGACGATGTTGATGACGATGATGACTTGTAACGGAACATAACACAGCTCAAGCATTTCACCGTGTGTACTTGTACATCCGTGTGACAATAAACCAGGGACAGTTATAACAAGGACATGCGCGTGCGTGTGTGTGCGTGCGTGCGTGTGAAGGCTTAAAAAGAAGCAGCAGCAATAGTGCATTTGAGTCTATGTTCTGGGCTATAGCCTTTCATTTAAGGAATATTGTTCCACAGATTGAACATGCTGTTTAGATGGCTGGGTTGAGCAAAGTGCATTGGTAAATTTATTATTAACAGCTTAGTCGTATAAGTGAAGGAAAAAGATTGGATCGGATTGATATCGGTATCGGCAGACACTCAAGAATGTGGTATCGGTATCGGATCGGATATGGAAAAAGTGGTATCGTGCCATCCCTAGTCTATATGATTAAATTTTATTTATATATTTGTATTGTATTTTACTTTTAATATTTGTTCTTGTTGTAGATCACAAATAGGCCTACAACTTTCACCTAATCGTTTTCACTTTCGTAGGCTATATCGTATCCGCGTGTTGTCTATTGGGCTAATTTTAAGGATGGATTTAAATCTGTTTTTCAAATGAACTATTCATATAGACAGGAAATAAATACATAAATACCGTAAATGACCATTAACTCATTGAGTGCCAGCCACTTTTGGAGAACGGACGCTCCCAGTGCCAGAGTTTCAGAGCGTTTTCAGTGATTTCTCGAGGCCCACAGAATATTGTGTGATATTACTATGTACGCACAAAGAACAATGAGACTCTCTTCTATCATCTGCAAAAAAAAGTTTATTGATACCATTTTCCGTTCTTTAGTTATGAGCCGGAGAAGATAGGTTGTTTTGAGCAAAAAGACACGTTTCAAATTAGAAGCTGAGTTATTCCGCCTTTTGTGAAATGAAGCATTTCAAGCACATTCACTGACTCTGAAGTAAAGGTAATATTTTCTGATGTAGTGACGTGGTGTAGTTGTGTGGTGCCCTGCGTGCCCCACCCCCCTCTCCCCCCCTCAGCTGCAAACTCCTCCCCACACTAACACACAGCCTAACACGCACCCAGTCTATTTTCGGAGCGCTCCGTTTTTGTGCGCCGGCTCCCAGCGCGACACGGAAATGCCAAACCGGACTGCAGGGAAAGGTTTGGCCCTTCGGCGTCGGGTGCTGCCTTTCTGGCGGCTAATCGTGTGGAGAAACTATACAGCAGAGACAGACAGAGGCAGAGGGGCTCAGTTGTGGGCGCGGATTGACTGCTGTTCGCAGCCAACGTCAGCTGCAGACAGAGCAATCTATATGGCTCTGGCTGCAGCATGAGCGGTTTCTCTTTGATCACGGGGCTTTTTCCTGCTGTTTTCCGGACCTTTCTCTAATCTGGAGAGCACTGTCGCCACCTAATGAGTCCGTAAAATAGGTTATACACCTTCAATAGCTACAATATTTGTACAGGAGATGCCTGAGGCTTTGATCCACGTCCCACCGTCAAAAAACGCAATTGACGAACATACTCGTCCTTGGCACTCTACGTTACTAAACGAAATGACGAACATACTCGTCCTTGGCACTCAATGAGTTAACAGCCCATTCATGACCACATGGATTTAAATCATTAATCACAAAGATAAAAAGAAAAAGAGAAGGTTCCAGTGTTGACTGGTAGAATATGATTGTTCCAAGTTCTAAACATTTCCAATGACTTGAGGCGGGGAGGTGTGAACGGCAAAAAACAGACTTTATTGACACGGGAGATATAATTCAAAACATCTTTTTTACAACCCATAGGCTATCTTTCCCAAACACATTCACTGCAAACAACAATTATCTCCGCTTGTCACAACAGATGCAAAGCAATTTTCCAACAGGACAAATTAACTGGGGAACTGCGCACTTCAGTTGGACTCACTTTGCATCAGTCTGCGACCGGGGATGAGCCGTACCGGAGTGCAATTCCCCTTTACGCCATTGGTAAAAAAAGAAAATGAAGAAAAAAGGACTGCAGCCTGCAGGGAAGGTGGAGTTGCAACTCCACATTGCCCACATTCAGAGCTGCCTTTACAACACACGCAAAGTGGAGGATTAACAATGCGGTTTATCATTTGGAGGGGGGATCAGTGCAGTAAGAATACTGCACTGATCATGCCAAGGAGACCATGCCAAGCACATCACACACCAAAAGAAAAGAAAAACGATTACACATGGGCATGGCACTGACCAGGATCTCCGCGAACCGTAGCCTATTTTTGTGGAGCACTCCGCGGGAAAGGTACACGGCCCCGGGCACGTTGGTGCCTTTATCGAGCTGTGCTTGCCTGCCCAGACAGCGCTTCAAACAACTTAACGGTGCCATTGTGCCAGCGATGCGCAATGCGCATTGGAGACGTGCATTTGGAGACCAGCTCATGGTGAGCTGAACATAGGTAAGGTTGGTTAAAAATGTGTGTCCGGAGTGGGGAAAATCATAGGCTCACCGTTTTACAACTGAAGAGTGAATCACTGGTGTAAGAAACATGATTGATTTCCCTCTGATCAAGTAATGTTTGTAACATTAGGTGCGTGCGAGTCGACTTGAATAGTCCAGGTGCTACTGTATAAAGCCAAAATAATACGACCATGTTGAAAACTATCTAGAAACATACTGGTGTTTGTTGTGCCGAGATCTGTATAAATAAATAGGCTATTGGCTGACTAAAATTTAGTGGCCAGAGTGGCAGAACCACTTTTATTTCCATGTACAGTATGTTGTCTACCTATCCTTGCCCAATGTGTTTGTGGACAGTTTGAATTATATATTGGTATTCAAGAATCACAGATTCAATCTGTCTACATACTTTTAGCTATAAAGCTGAAGCTGACAATCACAGGTACAGTGTGTATGAGAGAGAGAACTATATTACTCTTCAAACTGTAGCCTATATACTGGGTTCATACAAGGTCCTTTAAAGTAGGCTACCTACTGTATAATTTAACTTTTCATACCTGGAGAAATTCAACAAATGTTCAATAAATACATTTTATATTGATTGTTTAGGCCTAATTATTTGTAAAGTCACAACACATTAGAGATGTGTGTAGTTCATTTTGCTCTCAAATGCACCAGGTTGATGAATTTTACTTTAAAATGTAAAAAAAAAAATCTTCCGGGGGAGAATCCCCCCGGACCCCCCTTGAGGGGCAAGGCCCATCCCATAGCCAGCTACTTTTTCTATCTGGCTGGCTACTCAGAAATGTGGGGGAACCCCCTGATATACCTTATAGGGCTATATGATTCAGATTAAGTTGTTCTATATACTCTCATATTTTGTCTTGTATATCGGTCACGGAAGCTTATTTATCCGCCGTTATAACACTGCCGGTGCCGCGTGAGAAAGCTGCCTCAAAAGTATAGTTTACCCACCTTTTTTTTTTACCACTACAGCACTGCATACACGTGATCTCAACAACTGTTTCTGCAGCATTTGCTTTTAATGGGGGGGCGGGGGGGGGGGGTGATACATAGTATCTGGAACTATCTGGAACTACGTTAGTGCTCGCAGTTGTGGTATGTGGTATATATGCTCCCAACGTGGTTTTGGATTTTAAACCAATTTATTCTACAGTGAGTGTAAACAGTTACTCGCTGTGATTGGTCTTGAAGTGACTGTAGACTTTGAATCAGATCAGAGAATTCGACTGTAGACGGCCAATCACGTCCATCGTAGGATTCGACTGTAGACTACCAATCATATCTCTCGACTCACAACCACTAGCGTCAAAGCCATGTTCGGAGATGTGACGGGGAGCCCAGTTTGCTACACCTGATTGTGGACTGTCCTCCTTCCCCAGGGTTTCCACACCTTGTTCAACATCAAATTAATGGACTTTCAATGCCCAATTCCCCTAAGTCAAGGACCCAACACTGTACAGCAGAGTTTGAGATATGGACCAAGGTTAATTACCGTTATTGAGGGACATAAAAGATATAGGCTACAATAAAGACAGTATTGGGTAAAATGATTATTCTTCTTTCTTCTCCATCCCTTTCAGCTTTAGGTTGTAGTGATTAGTTGTGTAGGTTTTTACACATTATGTGATAGTTGCAGATGCTTGTGTGTCATGTTATAAAAGCTACCGAGAAGGGAGTAATGCGAGTCCGTCAAAGTAAGCAATTGGAGGGTCCCAGACTTTGTGCTACACTTATTTGTGTCTCATTAAATCAGTGTCTATTAATGTAATTATTCAACCTAAAGTCAAACATCACATTTGAGGAAAATTATGGAACTGTCAGGTGAGGCTACATCTATCTATCTATCTTACACCAAGTTTCCCTTAACAGCCCTAGACTAGACTATAGGCTACTACACAACATGGCTACAGTATGTATGAATAAGAGCACAGTAACATTTTGACAGCTATCCTACACTATAGGCTACTTTTTTTTTTTTACCTTTATTTATACAGGGGGAGTCTCACTGAGAGCAATGCTCTCTTTTTCAGGAGTGCCCTGTTCACATTCACACACACATTCACACCTGGAAGCTGACTAGTACAACCACAGTCTGATCTGCTGGCCACTGATCAGCTCCGCTGGAGCAGTTGGGGTTAAGGGCCTTGCTCAAGGGCACCTCAGTGGTGGTAATGAGGGAGGGGCAAGCGCTGCCTTTTCACTTTCCCCACCCAGATTTATCCTGCCGGTCCCGGGGATTGAACCGACGACCTTCCGGTCGCAAGCTCGCTTCTCTAACCATTGGGCCACCACTGCCCAATGTGAAGTTCTTCCCAGCTTCCAACGATCGTTGCAGCAGTGACCAACTATCTCAGAGCAAGATGAAAGCTTAGAGAGAGATGGATGACCTGAATGAAGTTTGAACTCCAGCTTTTCAGTCAGTTGGTCTTCTGTGATTGGTTATTCTTCTGATTGGTTCACACAGGCTTTTGGGGTGGAGAGTTTAGGAGGAGCCTTAACTCATTCATGGCCAGTTTAGGACTGCCAATATTTAGCATAGGCCAAAGATTTTCATAATTTTTGGTCATCTTTCAAGACCCACAGTAAATTATCTATTAGCACCAAAGTGATTTGCAATACCTCAAAATGAAGATGTACGTCTCTGGGTTCACCAGGAAAAAAAAAAGTGAGCTTTTAGCATGTTCTGTACTCTACTTATAGCCATTTATATACACCCTGTTTTCACCAAAAAGGTCTCTCTGAGAAGACAAACAGGAGAAAAGGCCATTTTTGTAAAGCACACAATCTCAGGCAGAACTCACTCTCAATTCTTTTATTTTGAACTGTATTGACATCAGACATGTACATATTATTCGTTATGACACAAATTACAAAAAAAAAAAAAAAAAAATATATATATATATATATATATATACTGTATATACATGAAGTGCTTTTTTTACATTCAACAATACAGTTTACTCAGTGTGAGTGAGTGTGCAGACAGACACACAGACAGACAGACAGACAGACAGACAGACAGACAGACAGACAGACAGACACACACACACACACACACACACACACAGAGATAGTTCTGTCCACAGCTGCTGCTGGATCGCACCTCCTTCCCCCGCAAATTAGCATAGGAGGGGAACACCCATCTGGTCTGAGATCAGCGTCTAGCCTCCTCTGCCTCTGCAGCGTTTTCCTCCTCTCGTTCGGGCTGGGACGAATGCTGCGACACAGGAACGGGTCCGGCTTGGCTTTGGGACCAGGCGCTGGAACCGGATCGATCATGTTCGTCACGGGTTTGACTACCGCGAACAAATCAATCCAGGTTCGCTCTGCAGCAAGGCGACCAGTGCAGCGCACCGAGGGGCGTTTCAATGGCGTTTCGCGTGTTGTCAGCTTTTCTTTGAGGCTAGGGACCTGATAACATGTCACAGGCTGGGGAAGTGTTTGAACTACGCGCTGCACTAATAAAAACAAAAACACGTCAAACACGTCATTGGCCATCTGGGCTATTCCAGATAACACGTCAAAGACGTCTTTGGCCATGAATGAGTTTTAAGGAGCAGCCAATCCACTGCAAGGCCCACTCCCTCCCTTGCTCCGTTTCCCAATAGCCTGACGCTGTGTGGGTGTCTGAGAGAGAGAGATAGGGTGTGTGTGAGAGAGAGAGATAGTGTGTTTGTGTGTGTGTGTTTCCCATGATTGGGGGCTCGTCCAATTGTCTCCACCCCGAGCAGAATGACATCATCGAAACTCATCCTTCGAGTGAACTCCCGAGTTCATGGGTACCGGCTCTAGTGGGGGGGGGGGGGGGGGCAGACTTTGAGAGTCGGAGCTGGAGGTGTGCGTACTCAGTGCCAGGAAACCAGCTGTTTTCTGCTCTTAACCCACTCCTTCCCTCATTGTCCACGTGTGTGTGTATGTGTCATGATGAATGTATATAAAGTGTGCATTATATAAACAATAACATATATGTACACTCTGCAGTGACATGTCTTCTGTGAGAGAGAGCTCAAGAAGGGTGGGGGCCGGTGGTGTGCGATTCTGCCAGCTCATCAGTTATGTGACTCATTTTCTAGATATCATAGAAGAACAATGCTCTGTTATAAGCCTTGATGGGAAATCTACGCCATGTTTTCTGATACACGGCCACCTGCAAGGTCGAAGTACGTCATTTCATACACAGCACTGATAATAAAATAAGACCGTCTTTGTTCTATGCTAGACATCAACAGCTTTTTTTGGTGGGAACTGCAGAGGGATGATTACATAATTCGGTACTTTTCTCACACTAACTGTTCTCAGCAAAGCCAGGGATAACCCCATCAACTCCATTGCACATGGGCACATGGGCAGCTCTCAACATCAAGCCCAAGCACATGGGCTGTATGCAATCATATATGATCACCCCATTGATTAGAACAGAGGTTCTCAAATGTTTTTCAGCCAAGGACCCCTTACAAGATAGAAAATATACCGGGGACCCCCTCATTCTGATTTGTGATTTTGGGCTAAGCTTAATTGTTTCCACGGTAACGTGCTTGACTTTTAATTTG
Source organism: Poromitra crassiceps (assembly GCF_964638095.1). Taxonomy (NCBI): domain Eukaryota; kingdom Metazoa; phylum Chordata; class Actinopteri; order Beryciformes; family Melamphaidae; genus Poromitra; species Poromitra crassiceps. The sequence goes on from NC_139635.1 coordinate 13,455,042, forward strand.
ATAGGTTTGTTATTAGAATGTAATCCATGAACCATTTTAGATTTAAAGCATAAACTATTTTCGTTGAACTATGAAGATTTTGCACAAATTTTTTTTTTTTTTTTTTTTTATTACATTACATTTACATTACGCATTTAGCAGACGCTTTTGTTTTGTCCAAAGCGACTTACAATATCACAATTTGTCAACAGTCCAGAAAACCACTATGCAACACAATCAACTAGCACCATGTAGGAAGTAGTTTGAGAAGGAATAAGTAACATGTAGCTTGAAAAGTTTTCGCGGACCCCCATTTGAGAACCACTGGATTAGAAATATGGGCTGTCCTGTAAATATCAATAGTATGTATAATAATGTTTTGACAGCTAGCCTACACTATAGGCTACACAACATAACAGTAGGCCTATGTAATGTGTACTGGATTTAAAGTTCTAACTGGAGCCACAAACCACCAGGAAACAAGAGTTGCAATCCATCGTCCAATTTATTTATTTAAAGGTTGATGTTGATGAGGATTGCCCAAAGATTGCCATGAGGATCGCCATGGTTCTGAACAGAAGGAAAGACAAATTACATCTTGTCCAAAGAAATACATAAATACAGCATTTCAATCGTTCCAAATATGCAAATTAAAGTACCATAAATATCCAAAATAATAGTTAGGCAAATGATCTTCCTCACAACGTTATTTAACACGTTCACTGCCAATGACGAGTTGAGTCGTCAAAAAAAATCCAACGGTTGACTGCCAATGACGAGTTGAGTCGTCAAAAAAAAAAAAAAAAAATTTGACGGTGGGACGTGGATCAACGCCCCCCACGTCTCCTATAAAATTATTGGAGCCACCGACCGTGTACATCCCATTCCACCGACCCACTAAGTGGCGACAGTGCCCTCCAAAGCAGAGCCAAAACTGCAGGGGAACGCGCGATGAAACCATTCTCATACTGTAGAATGGATTGGCGAAAACGCTTTCGCTTTCGCGCTGATTGCTGGCGGTGAGGGATTGCAAATTTGCATAATAGATTACGGGTGGAACACACTTTGAAACACGCAGCATAAATAAGACCAGAATCGCAAAAGCTTCATCAAAGCTCTCAACCGAAACCGCAAGAAACGAGCGAGCCCATCCAGACTTCCTCAAAGAGCGGCCGCCAGCAGACAGGAGCAGCAGCAAAGCAGTGAGACTGGTGACGCGAGGTTACAGCAGCAGCAGAAACGAGCTTGTGACATGCCCGCTGCAGCCAAGAAGACACATACGGAGGGAGGAGTTTGAAGGAGAGGGGTGTTTCCTGCTGTTATGGAGGAAATTACTGTTCAAAACTATTGTTTAGATGTCTGACGTCTTACTGATGCCAAAAATGAATGGTTAAAGTGACTGTTCTATCGAATTTCACAAAAAGCCATTTATCTCAGAATAAATTTTCAGATGCTGAAAACCATGCTGTATTCAACTGCTAATGCTTACATAACTACTAACTCTACAAACTAACTCTTTTAGACAGAGAAAGCACACATTCTATTAGTTCTTTTGAGATATTGTGTGTTCACAAAATCCTAACAGAAAAGAATCCTCAGCTCTTGAAAGATGAGCCAGAATCCTAAAAAAAAAACCTTGGCAGAAGCTAACCACAGTATTGAAAAACGGCTGGCAGTGAATGTGTTAACAAACTGTATAATCTATTATCAATTAACCTTCATATCAATCCTTAAGCAAATTTAAATACTGTATAAAGAAACTGAATTGCTACTTACATTGAAGGTTATTCAAAAGACACATGGCACACAAGCACTCTGGTGAGGTGAAGATGTTTGGAGACAGAGGAGGATGGCCTGGTCCCTGCCTCTATTTATAAAGTGGGAGGTACTAGCACAGGCACACTGAACAAGCACTTGGTGTCTCCTTGTGGAGATCAGGGAAAAAACTTGTAGTTTCTAACATAATGTATGAATAAGACAATAACGTTTTGACAGAATAAGAGCACAGTAACGTGTTGACAGCCAGCCTACACTATAGGCTACACAACATGACTACAGTAGGCCTATGCAGTGTTCGAGTTATAGTCAGATAGCTATGGGGGCCACCGATTTAGAATTGGGCCGTCTTTTCCTCAAATTGTGGCCATTTGAAGCCAGATTTAGAGGAATATCTAATTTAAAATTAACATTCGGTTTAGACTGTTGTGTGATGTTATTATTCAGTCTTAAGGTCCTTACACATCAAGAGCGATGCGAATATACGGCACGAAATTGCGATGCAAGTTTTGACCCAGCTGTCAATCACAGCCACAGATGTGTACACGTCGGAAGCGAATTTCTGAAAAATCGACCGTGGTTCGAAAAAATAAGCACCGCAATAACGCTCGGCGAAACCTCGCCGTTGGTATGCACGGTTGCATTAACTGATATAGGTTCGGAAAATAATATTGACGTGCGAATTAATCGCATGAAAAAAATGCTCCCGATGTGTAAGGACCTTTACTCTTAACTCATTCAGGGCCAATGACGTCTTTGACGTGTTATCAGGAATAGCCCAGAGGGCCAATGACGTGTTTAACGTGTTTTTGTTTTTATTACTGCAGCGCGTAGTTCAAACACTTCCTCAGCCTGTGACATAGTATCAGGTCCCTAGCATCTAAGACAACACGTGAACAAACACATACCGCAGCTGTTGTTTTGAAATTGAGCAGGAGGAAAATCAGAAAATGGATAAACGCTTCCTTCTGCAGACAGGAGAAACGCCATTGAAACGCCCCTCGGCGCACTGCAGGAGCTGGTCGCTTTCCTGTGTGCCAGCCGGGAGGAAACGGGAGAAAGTAATCCAGAGATGCATTTGATCATCGGAGGAATGAGGAAATGATCGATCAGAGGGCGGTGAGGACGTGTTGAATAGCCGAGGGGAAAACGGGAACGATCAAATAGCAGGGAGGATAGGACAGCATGGACGAGGACGGGTGGACCAGAACAAAACAAAATAAACACACGAACAGCAGGCAGAAGCGGCAGTCACAGCAGCCCGCTGTCCGTTCTCAAGAGCTATTCAGTTGGTTCATGAAATCGCTGGGCTGCGTGCCCTCCAGTGTTGCTCCTGGCCAATCCCGGCGCCACAGGGCGTGGTTATTGCTTATCCTATGTGGGGTTAGAAATCACGCAACGAAGGGGGATCGTGTGTGTGTGTGTGTGTGTGTCTGTGTGTGTGTGTGTGTGTGTGTGTGTGTGTGTCTGTCTGTCTGTCTGTCTGTCTGTCTGTCTGTCTGTCTGTCTGTCTGTCTGTGTGTCTGTCTGCACACTCACTCACACTGCTGTATTGTTGAATGTAAAAAAAAAAGCACTTCATGTGTATATATATATATATATATTTTTTTTTTTTCATTTGTGTGATAACGAATAGTATTTACATGTCTGATGTCAATACAGTTCAAAATAAAAGAATTGAGAGCGAGTTCTGCCTGAGAATGTGTATTTTACAGAAATTGCCTTTTCTCCTGTTTGTCATCTCAGAGAGACCTTTTGGGTGAAAACAGGGTGTATATAAATGGATATAAGTAGAGTACAGAACATGCTAAAAGCTCACTTTTTTTTTCCTGGTGAACCCAGAGACGTACATCTTCATTTTGAGGTATTGCAAATCACTCTGGTGCTAATAGATAATTTACTGTGGGTCTTGAAAGATGACCAACAATTATGAAAATCTTTGGCCTGTGCTAAATATTGGCAGTCCTAAACTGGCCATGAATGAGTTAACCATCAATTTGTTCCTTTTCTCACTCACCTCCGCTCTGATAGCTAGGCCTATATAATGCCGTGATATTTACTTATTTGCATTTGATAAAATACAACAATTTAATTTTACAAATGAGACAAAATTGCTGAACTTAAATGAACATTTATTTAACTCTGTCTCTGCACTTATAAATCAAAAACTACAAAAATAAATACATAATGCTTATACATACATATACATAATGCAAATACAATTTGCTTTCCGCGCAGTTCTCTGCACTCCGCAAGAAACGCTATCTAAAAACAACAACAAGAAGAAAACAGATGAATGGGGCAGCCATCCCCTATGCTACTATTGCATAGCAACAACAGACCGGAAGTAACCAGAGTAGGCTAACCTTAAGAACAAACTAATGTGCACAGGTAATCAAGAACTTGTGAATGAAAAACAAATTGCACCTAACAAACAGCAGCATATTTCAGCAGATACAGTAGCAGCATCTTGTTAGAACAAAAACAACTGTAGGCTTAATACTTACAAAATGAAAAGTCTCAGTCTCCTCTCCTCTCAGCTGTGTCCACGATATCATCAGACCATAACGTTAGCTTACCTACTAGCTAGTAGCAACCTGGCTGCTGCGCTAACAGGTCGTTGTCCGTTGTCTGAAGCCGTTCTTTGTTTCTTTCTGAAACAGAAGCTATCCAGGCTTGTACACCCCGTTGGCAGCTTCAGCCTTTTCTTCGGTGGCATGGTAACGCTATACTAAAGATTAATAATATCTTGTTGGCTCAGGCGACTGTTTACATCACGTGATGGTTGCATATTGTGGCTTCTTCTCCCTGCAACTCGGTTGTAGTAGTAGAACACGCGCTCATGGGCAACGCATGGTGGCTTGGAGGTGAAATGCAGCCTATTTCACACAACAATTCAAACGGTTGTTTTGGGAAAACTGAAAACGTGTTTCTTATTTAGCCTATTTATCTAGTTAACATAAATAATACTAATTCTTACATCGAAAAATGTGTTATTCGGGGGGGGCGCGGGGGGGGAAAGAAGTTATATTTGTGGGGGTCCCACAGGTGTTCTGGACTATGGGGTCCCAGACTCTATCTATGGGGTCCAAGACCCCATAGGTCCCCCCATAACTGGAACCCCGCGGCCTATGTATGAAGAGCACAGTGATGTTTTGACAGATAGCCATTGCTTATACACAGCATCAATATGACGCTACATTACGGGTGGAAGTTGGAAGGCAATGATTCACATAGTCTGCTCGAAATGGGACCATCATTTACAAAATGAAGGCCATTCTGAAAGTATAGGACTTGGTTGAAAGTAACTAAACTCATCAGGGAAGCGTTGGGGGAATAAAGTGATGCTTTCTGCTGTCGGCCAAAACACGCATTGGGTGAACGGGGGTTTAAGCCGAACGGGAAAGATTTAGCGGTGCACGTAGCCTCTGCAATATTCCATCGTATGGCAATGCTTTCATGAATACATACATGTCTAAAGGGAGGAGAATTAAATCGCCATTATCCCTTTGTTTTTGTTCAGCCTGACACACCTGTCCTATAGTTTCTGCCTCTCTACAAGGCATCTTGAAGCAACCTCGGCAAGACCCGCCCCTAAGCTGCCTCTGATTGGTAGTCTACAGTCAGCGAGACGTGATTGATAGTCTACGGTCGGATTCTAGGATCTGATTGGGAGTCTACAGTCGGCGAGACCAATCGGAGCGCGCAATTGTCTACAGTGGACTGTAGATAATTGCACTACTGTAGAAACTGAGCTTGCGCATTTCGGCTTTGGAATATAGTTTGTGTAGGATAAGGTACGCCTGTGCACACTTCTCACTGACTTCTCTTTGCCACTAAACCACTGGGGGCGCTGGAGTTAAAGAAGTGTCAGGGTTGGTGCAGATTATTTGCATAAGTTGTCTTGTTTACTTTTTAACCGTTTTGTTGTTTACATAACTAAGTCTGTGTGGGATACCTTTGCAAGACGATATCATACTGGGTGGTGAAACACGGATTGGATAGAGTAGATAGTCACTGGACAGGTTAGTCATGGTTTTAGTAGGGATTCTACACAAGGTTTGATAGATGAGACCCCTGGAGGAGAAAGGGGTGGAGGAGGGTTGCAGCAATCACACTGAAATAACAGCAGACTGTGTATGAGAAGAGAGCAGTTTTTAAAGGTTGCCGCTAAGGCTGAGATTGGCTGAATGGGAAGATGTGGCCAACTGTGATTGGTTTAGAAAAATCACTAACGCTCCCCTAATCAGTTGAATGCAGGGCAGCTGAAAGGAAAGAGGGGAATGAGTTAGTGTGAAACAAACAAAGGTCTTTCTGGTCTGAAGTTTCACCTAAGCTTCATTTGAGACTAATTCACAGCAGATCGGCTTTGGAACTAATAAAGCAACAAAGACACATTTCGTTGTAGCCTAGACGTTCTTCCAACAATAATTATAGGTTGTTATTATTATAGTGGTAAGTTGTTGTGGAGTCGGCCTGGAAATTATTTGCTTGTTTGCTTTATTTTAGCTTTGCCACCCCAGTCGCTGTTTCCACTGTCTCCAAAATGTGCATGGATCAAAGTTAACGCACAGATGCACACATTCTCCCATCCAGTTTGTTATAGATCACAACCTCTGTGGGAAGTGGTAGATGTGCTTCTTTCAGGCCCAATTTTATTTGCTACGGTTATTAAAGAGATTCTAGTATAAATGCCTGGAAGATGAATGTAGTTGATTGGAGAATGCATAGATTCACTTTGACTAGTCATCTCCAATTTACTAATTGATTTGATAACATTAAAAAATGAAATTCAATTAACAGAAATTGCAATTGCATGCAAGGAGGAGATCCTCAAGTTTAAATAAACAATGGTGGTTATTATTAAAGGTGGCTCTGAATTAGTCATCAAATCAATTTCTGTACTAAGACTTTTAATATCTTTAAATATGTGAGGTGGGGCCACTTCCTCTGGATGGAATGACAAAATGGTAAATGTTTCTCATGCTAGTATAGCCAGATAAAAGTATCAAAACACCTGTTGTCAAACACAGTCCACTGGTGTGGTTAAGTAGTGCAGTCTATATGAATGGTTCTATTTATTTTCACTATAGCATATGCTACTGCCAATCTTATTATTATTATTTCTTATATATATATATATTTTTTTTAAGTGAGCACCCACTGTAAATAATTAAGCTCCCCCAGCCACAATAGATCTCAACAGTCACGTGAGGTCTCCAACCCCAGACGAGAATTCCCCATTAATTTTCTCCATAGACAAGAGAAGGGAAATCTGAACTACAAACTGGTCCAGCTGCATCTGGTCTTGGTCAGTAGATTATATTCTGCCTTTCAAATAAATAAATCCATGTTGAAACTCGTGGAATATTGATTTAACTGAAGCTACATCAAACAGTGAAGGAACTGATGAAATATTGAATCCATCAATCTTTCCTAAATCTAGGTTTTATCACCCAGTACTACAAACTATACATCAGTGAAGAAGATACAACAATGCAATATGCTGTGTGTGTGTGTGTGTGTGTGCGCGCGCGCGCGTGCTTCTCTGTGCCTGTGCATGTGTGCACAGGTGTGTCTATTTGTATGTGTGTATCTTTGTGTGTGTATGTATGTGTGTGTGTGTGTGTGTGTGTGTGTGTGTGTGTGTGTGTGTGTGTCAAGTCAACTCAAGTTTATTTGTATAGCCCTATTCACAAGCATGTCTCAGAGGGTTTTACAGATAATATGTCTAAGTTTAGCTAAGCACTATCAATGAAGAGAATGGACAATATTTTATTAGAGAGGGAGAGAGGGGGAGGGGGAGAGAAGGAGAGGGAATGGGGGAAGGGAGAGAGAGGGGGGGAGAACAGGGGAGGGAGGGGGAGAAGAGAGAGCAGAACACACACTATAGGGGCTGGGCGATACGATATAAATCAATATGATAGTCATAGGGGTCAGTCAATATGGTTCATGTAATCAAAGTCACATTTAGTAATCCAATTACCATATTATCATATATGTACTTACCTGTGTGTGTGTGTGTGTGTGTGTGTGTGTGTGTGTGTGTGTGTGTGTGTGTGTGTGTGTGTGTGTGTGTGTGTGTGTGTGTGTGTGTGCGCGTGCGTGTGTGTGTGTGTGTGTGTGTGTGCGTGTGCGTGTGCAGGCTGTCAGGCTGTCTGCTCACAGGGGAAGGTTGTGCTTCTCTGGCCTCAGCTCTGAGCTCCAACCCCTCCCATCTGAGAGAGCTGGACCTGAGCTACAATCATCCAGGAGCCTCAGTGTCGCTGCTGGAGGATCCACACTGGAGACTGGACTCTCTCAGGTACGGAGAAGCAAAATCTGCTAGAAGGCTGAGAGTCACACACATTTTCTCTGTCACACTGAGAAGAGGAGGAATATTAAAGAGGACATGAAACAATGAAAATAGACACTTACACAGAGCTTTGTGTATTAAGCCCGGGACATACTCCATGCGGGCAGTGAGAGGCGAAGCTCCGCAGACTGCGTGCGCACCCTGCGCTGGGACAGACGGGGTCATACTCAGAGTGCTGCTCAGAGCACAGCTGTTTACATAGTACAGTGAATGACCCATGATAAAGTCAATGAAACGCAATTAAAAGTCAATGGAATGCCATTATGTTCAGTAGACTGCGGTTTCACTCTCAAACGATTGTATCAGCACATGAATAGAATCGCCAATCCTGTTTTTATTGAATGTAAATAGGCCTAGATCTGTCTCAACACAGCACATTACTTGAAATGACTAAAAACGAACAGTTAGAAATCTAAATTTTCCACATGGGTCAAGAAATGTGGTCAAAACATGGCTCGTAGCCTACTTACTTCTTCATTTCATTTATCTTCTTGACTCTCCCATGGATCTATTGTCTCCCTGCAAAGCAGAGCGGTGCGGTGCGCTGCTAGAAAAATCTGGCGACACGCGTTTATGGCTGCGGTGGCCTCACCCCCACCGTAATTACGTCATATTGGCCGCACGGCCCTCGCGGTTGGAAGCGCGCATGGACTATGTACCGCCCTTTACTAAGATGTACTACAATAAAAAATAACATAATAAAAGTAAGCCATTGTTGAGATTAAAAAAACATTTCAGTCAGGACCACTTTAGTCAAAACACAACACCACTTTAGATAAATTTAAAGCTTTTATTTGCATAAGTTAAATTTGGCGGTATGGCTCTGTTCTGGAGGCTCCCTGCCCTTCCATGCAGCAAGCATGGAAAGCCTAAGGCAGGGAAAGCAGCAGCAGCAGATTCTGGGAGCTGCTTGCCCTTCCACAATCTGTGGAATAGCCTTAAGGCAAGGAGCAGCAAAAGACCCCCAGGTACAGAACAGAGCAAGCAACAATGACAACAGAATCATTGACATTGTTTAAGTCAGATATAGCATAGGGAGGAGCTGGGGAGGAGGTGGGTTGCAAACAGGATTGCAGAGGAAGCAGCAATGACAGGCAGAGTAAAGCAGGTTTAAATAGGGCGCCCCTGTATGAGTTGAGCCAATGGCATCAGCTGAGCTGATGTGGGCTGGGTTTGAGATCAGCTCCTAATCAGCTGTGGGCTGGGTTTAAGCTGGGCTTGACGTTCGTGGCCTGCCTGAACTACCGCATTGCTCAATTTCAGTCTATTCAACTGTAGTTCATATGTAGTTACATGGTACCGGACCTGTAAAGTGGAGTGAGTCTATTTAACTGTAGTTCATATGTAGTTACATGTAACGGACCTGTAAAGTGGAGTGAGTCTATTTAACTGTAGTTCATATGTAGTTACATGGTACCGGACCTGTAAAGTGGAGTGAGTCTATTCAACTGTAGTTCATATGTAGTTACATGGTACCGGACCTGTAAAGTGGAGTGAGTCTATTCAACTGTAGTTCATATGTAGTTACATGGTACCGGACCTGTAAAGAAGCTCCGGGCTGGGACAGAGATTGCTAAAACCCAGTGGTGGATTCGAACCACTGAACTTCAGATTGCAAAGCAAGTGGCTTTAACCACTCAGCCACGAGGGCTTTCCAACTTTCTTAGTGGAGTTTGGGAGGATAACTGTATGTCAGTCAGATGTAGTTGCCACTTCATCGCTTTGTTATTATAAACAGAGGCTAGAAACATGAGGAAACAGAGGCTTCGACTTAGGCTACATCTTCACTAAGCCGTTTTAAAAGACCCCGTAGTTGAAGCCTTCCCAGTCTACACTAGAGCAGGCTCCGAGCAGTCTCCGTCCATATTAGCTCATGCGAGACGCCCGCAATACGATGCTTTACATACACTGGGCATGCGCACGCCTCTATGTTTAGTACTGGAGTCCACAACGAGAGGGCAGCAACTACGCCTACGTTCAAGTCAAAGAAAAGAAGAAGAAGAAGCAGCAAACTGTCAGAAAACAGCGTTACCTTTATGATCTTTTAATAATGTTAGTAGACACATAACTGTAGGCTATAGATCCCCGTTATGAGGCCAGTTTATAAAAAAATAACGCCTATTTCGAAATCTGACTTTTGAGAGCAGGGGATCCAGCCAGCACATCGACCATACTAGCTGATGGAAGCTCAGAGCTGCTCGCTTCATCGACATATAATAAAGATTCATATTCATCTCAGTGGCCTGGACACATTTACGTCCGTGATACCGGGCGAAATGGTCTGTGCGGTTCTGTGGTGATTAGCTCATGTCTTTGTAGCATTATGATTATGATTTAATTCATTATGGAAGATATATGTTGGTTTAACAGATGCAAATTATTTCTTACATAGCCTCCATGTAAAGTGACGCTATGGGCAGACCAATTGGGCTCTATAACGTTATATAACGATACGATCACATTTCAATAAATATAGTTTTTGCAGATTTGTTTCATGCTCTTCTGTATTGGACATTAAGCTGATACACACTTGTCTTGAGCTAATTCCACGAAGCTCAGTTAAGAATATGGCAAGCTAATGTGTCATTGGAAAACATTTATTGATAGTGTAACACTTAACACAATCAAATGTGTAGTCACTTTTTCACAGCAATAGCCTACTGTAGGCTACAGTCCAGCCCACCATGGTATGGGAAAGGAACCGTTGTTTGATGTATTCCAAATTTATACAGATATCACCATATTTAATTTCAATAAATATAAAGCATTGATTTGAAGCAGGCTGCTGGTCGGTTGTTTCGGCCGTCGTCATATCCTCTGGTCCAATCTTCGGTTGGTGTGCCTCGTCTGGTCCAATCTTCGGTTCGTGTCATAGTTCGTGTTCACTCGACATCAACAATCTTTATTATATCACATCTGATCATTTTATCCAACCTGCCTCTGACAACTAATGGGCTCCTTCTGCGATCATATTGTGATACATTCAGGTAGCCTACATGATTTACCGAAGTACATAACAATAACAACAAGGTTTTTTGTTGGCAATGTTTATTGACAAAAGCATTAAAACAAGCAAATAACAATATAATTCTCCGGTCACTGGCAGATAGATGCGTACAAATAGTTCAAAACAAATATCTCAGTCTCAAAACTGTTGGCATTTGACTTGTGTTATATCTGATGTTAAAACAACTGATTATCAGCAGTATTAACCTGCACAGTAGCCTAACAGGTTAACGTTATAATCTCAGGAGAGATTAAGTAGGCTAAATAAACCATACACATGAGAATTACCGTTAACGCTACAGCATTTAATAACGTTCATTTTCCAAAAATCCTGTTCCTCTGTTGTCACTCGACGGTCATCATTCCCTTGAATAAACGAACGTCACGTGTTATTAATCAATGGGCATTTGTTTACCCAACACAATGCTGTGCAGCATGCAATAACATTTTTAAAACATTAACACGTAACTTCTGCTTCTCTAGAATGTTAGTCCTCATGTAATATTTGACAAATGGACATGTTAAATGTCATGCTTGCAATTACGTTAGCTAAAGATGACCTCAATTTTGTGGAAGGTAACGTCAAACCGCAGGCGGCCGGGGCAGGCTGGTGACGCGAGGTCTGGAGATAATATCCAAAAACTACTGAGGTGCCACCACGATGCATCGGATCACAAGTAAAAAGGACAGAATAATTTGGTTATCCATTTCGTTATCCATGATCAAACGTCTGTCCACTTCTCTCAACTAGCGGGGTATATGTAAACAGTGCATCGCCACAAAAAGTGCATCACCAGTGCGACATACTTTCTTCTTCTGTTGTTTGTAGGCGGGTCGCCGACAGCTTCAAGCTGCTTACCGCTGCTTACCATTAATGGTGTTATACCATAGACATAAATAATATGGACGTAGCTATCCCATTACATTTCTTCTCACTGGCGGAGTGCAAACGTTGGCCATCACCATCTTGATATTTCATCAGCAGAGTGGGAGGGAATGGGTTGAGTCCTTCTGCACTTGTTTGTTTGTTTATTTATTTATTTAAGAAAAGGGACAATGCACATTAATTAACATGAGCACGTGAGTCCATCATGTAAATGTGCCAGATTTAGCCATACAGGCTAATTTTCATCTGCAGTCCCTGGCAGGTTGATGTTATATGTAAAACATTAACAAACACATGCAATAGTACAGAAGACATAAGTAGACAAAAGCATATAAAAGAAGAAAAGCACAAGCAGATTAATAGCATATAAAAAGAACATGCAAGATGACATTAGCATATTCTATACAATACATGCCAGAGCAACAGCACATAAGCACATAAAAACAGACAAAAGCATATAAGCACAATTATGCAGCCCCTGGTTTACTGTAAAGCACGGACAAAAGCACAGACAAAAGCACATGCCCTACAAAGCAGACAAACAATGACAAACAACGAAAAATACTATCCTGGAGTATGGATGCATGTTTGATTGTTCAATAGCCAATGTTTTATGGAGTTGGAGAAGGAGTTGAGAGATGTGATGTTTCTCAGTTCTACGGGTATAGTGTTCCAGGTATGTGCTGCTCTGTAGGAGAAGGCTGACTGCCCAAAGCTACTTCTCCTATGTGGAATTTTACAGTCTCCTCTGGTATAGGCTCTGGTAGATGAATTTTGGATTTGTGAAATGAATTCCTTGAGCGGAGGGGGGGCCAGACCATGAAAATTTTTATACACAAGTAAAATATCTGCAAATTTGATCATGTTTTCCCAATTTAAAAAGTCATATTTAGTTAAGATTTTACAGTGGTGATATGAGTTAGATTTTTTGTCCAGTGTTTTCAGGGCTCGCTTATAAAGTGTTTCTACTGATTTTAAAGTAGTTTTACCTGTCTGTGTCCAACTAGTGAGACAGTAATTAATATGTGAAAAAAATCATAGCATTGGCATACAATTTTGAGGCCTCAGTAGTCAGATTGTTCCTGATATATTTGAAATTTGCCAGGTTGAATTTGATTCGGTTGGCAACTTTTTTAACTTGTTTTTTAAATGTTAGCTGGGAGTCTATTATTATGCCTAGGTATTTAAAATCTTGCACGACTGCAAGACTGCTCCCTGCTACCAACACATCTGGGTCTGGATCTCTGTTTGCAGACTTGGAAAAACACATACATACAGTTTTGCTTACATTGAGGTGTAGACATGACTCAGTTAACCAGTTTGATATATTGACCATTGCAGCTGACAGATCTGCTGCAGCTTGTGCCTTATTTTTTGCATTTAGATATATGATCGTATCGTCAGCATACATCTGACGATGTACGTGAGATGGGGGTTTCCCAGAGCCACAGCTCCGCCTGCTATTGGTCCGTAATCTGCAAGCTGCGCGTTCACTGGACAGGCGATCTGTCAATCACCCCCTTTTCTATCTATCTATTTGACTCCAAACGGGCGAGTTATATAAAAAATTACCCCCCCCCCCCCCCCCCCCCCCACACATGTTATGAAAAAGTGAAATTAGCTATATAGACCAAAACCGTGTTTCGGTCCAGACTATAAAGATATTTAATTACTGTTACAAAGTGGGGCATTTTAACAGGAACGATGGGACTTCTGAGTCCTGCCTCAAGTGACCATTCGAGGAATTACAGCTTAAACAAAGACGTCCATATCTTCAGGGTAAAGGGGGTGGGCTCGCCCACTGTGTTATACATATGGCTTTAGCTGTTTAATCCTAAACTCAACAGGCAACATGTTCACCTTGAATTCGTTACCTCCTACATGTGTCCTAGGAGGAGCATTCAGTAGATAATGAATGATGTTATTTTGCCTAACCTGCAACCTCTTCTGTAATCTCATTATCAGGCCACTGTACCAGGTAGAACAGGCAAAATCAAAATGGCACTGTATCAGTGCTGTTACAAGGAGTTTTGTAATAGTAATATCAAACTGACTTGTTCTGCAATACAGAAATTTAGTTTACTGGCACTTTTTGATAATAATAATAACGTATTCAAATAAGTTTTTATCAGAACCTGTTAAAGTAGTACTCTGCCCCTCCCCCCAACCGCAGTGCATTGTCCTGTCTTTTCTCAGGTAAAATGCAAATGAAGTAGAGTCACATGATCAAAGGTTTCATTTCCTCTTAAATGTTTCCATCATCAAAGAGAATCTGCTGATCTGACTTTGTTTCTTCCTCCAGTGTGGACCATGATGCAGTGCAGTGGTTGAAACCAGGTCTGAGGAAATGTAAGTATGCATTTAGTTTGATTCATGAAAACAAAGTAACACAATCAGCTATAGAGTACCGCAGAGATGATGTATTTTTGTAGGCTTAACCAGAACTCCAGAACCTGAACTCCGCCAAGCCGCCCTAAGCTCATTCCCCAAGTTTGAAGTCGATCAGACGAAGGGTTCTTGAGATAAACCGCTTTTTGTGTTTGCCAATAGGTGGCGCTATGCCGAATAGCACAAAATTCGGCACTGAACTCTGTCAGTCAGGTCCCCCTACTGTAAATTAACTCTCCGAGTTTGAAGTCGATCCGTCCAATGCTTCTCGAGATAAACCACCACTTTGTGTTTGCTAGTAGGTGGCGCTATACTGAATTGCATGAAATTCAGCACTGCAATCCAACATGTACCCCTAAGCGCAGTCCCCGAGTTTGAAGTTGATCCGACGAATGGTTCTCGAGATGAACGGCACTGCACTCCATCAGGTCACTCCATCACTCCATCACTCCATCACTCCATCATCTAAGTTAGGGGCAAACATACATGGGCAAAAATCTCAATCTGGCCCCCAATGTCCTGAAAAGAAAACAACCCCCAAAAACTCAATAAAAGGCAGAATTATGTGAATGAATCTCATCTGCTACAGCCATTTGATTTGTATCACTATATATTTATATCAGGGGATGAACAGGAGAAATGACCAATCACAGAGAGAGGGGTAAAAATAAGGAGACTCGTGTTGGCAGGTATGAAGTCGATCAGACGAATGGTTCCCGAGATAAACCGTTTTTTGTGTTTGCCAATAGGTGGCGCTATGCCGAATAGCATGAAATTCAGCACTGAACTCTGTCAGGTCCCCCTACTGTAAATGCACTCCCCTAGTTTGAAGTCGAGTCTTGAGGGGGGAAAAAGCTTTTTGTGTTTGCCAGTAGGTGGCGCACATGCCGAGTCTATCTGCGTGTGTGTGTGTGTGTGGG
>NC_139635.1:13470551-13500551 GCF_964638095.1 Poromitra crassiceps
CCTCATAACTGTGCTATAGTATCATACAAATGCTAACAACCTTATTGTGTTGTCACTTTACGTAAAGCTTGCAAAGTCTCTCTCTCACTTATTTGTCAACTATCTGTTCATCGTTTAATTGTTGCAGCTCCAGTCTTGAACCTGAACCAGAATAATGTTTTGTGTGTGTGTATGTGTATGTGTATGTGTATGTGTATGTGTGTGTGTGTGTGTGTGTGTGTGTGTGTGTGTGTGTGTGTGTGTATGTGTATGTGTATGTGTGTGTGTGTGTGTGTGTGTGTGTGTGTGTGTGTTTTCTGTTCAGACTTCAGACAACTTTTATTAATCCCAGAAGGGCAATTCAGTTTCACAGCCTACCCAATACCTTCAAAGCTCACAGTGAGCTACAAACTTCAGACATGACAGGACGTAACGTAAGAGCATGACATGACATAAACAAACAAATAAACAAACAAATAATGTCAGAGATAACAGATCAGACTCATATAAACATGAACAAGAAATAAAAAGTATACATATATTTCTATATGTAAAGACATGAGAACATGTATAAAAAATAAAAAAAAATATATATATGTATGAGCAAGCCTAACCTGTTCGTCACAGACAGGATATGTACAGCCTGTTGTGCGCTCATACTGTATGAGTGAAGGCATTCACTTAAAATGACTACTGTCTGTGTTTAACAGCCTGACAGCTGAAGGAAAGAAAGACTTGGAGTACCTGTTCGTTCTCCTAGGGGGCGCATAGTAGCGCCGGCCTGAGGGCATCAGAGCAAATTCACTGGACAAAATGTGGCTAGATTGTCTTATGATCTTTTTTGCCTTCTGTACCACACGTTTCTCCCAGATGGAGCACAGGTTATTCTGCTGGACTCCAATAATCCTGGAGCAGACCTTGACTATAGCGTTTAGGCTATTCCTGTCCTTCACAGACAACACATTGAACCAGCAAATAAATGAAAAAGTTAAAAGACTTTCAATAAAAGATTGATAAAAATTACAAAGAATGGTGTCACAGACATTAAAGGAACTGAGCTTCCGCATTAAGTGGATTCTTTGCTGACCACGCTTGACAATAGACTCTGTGTTCGCCTCAAACTTGAGTTGAGAGTCGAACACTGTTCCTAGATATTTGTATGTCTCTACGATTTCAACATCCACACCATGTATGATGCTAGCTTTTGGTTTGTCACAGTTCTTCCTAAAATCAATAATTAACTCCTTGGTCTTGGCCACATTAAGATCAAGGAAGTTGTCATCGCACCATTTGACAAAGGCAGGAAGGGCATCTCCATGATCAGACTCTGATCCCTCAAGAAGAGACAGTAGGGCAGTGTCATCAGAGTACTTCACAAGGAGACTGCCCTCCTGGAAGGACCTGCAGAGGTCTGTGAACAAAATAAAAAGCAGGGCAGAAAGAACACAACCCTGGGGCGAGCCAGTACTTGAAAACAATAAATTGGACATGTGTCCATTCACTAAAACCTGCTGGATTCTGTTAGTTAAAAAGTCCAAAAGTAACAATAAAAGCTGATCGGGCAAATTAAAATGAGAGGCAAGACGCTCAATCAAGATGTGAGGCTGCATCTTGTTGAAGGCTGAGGAGAAGTCAGCAAATAAGATTCTCACGTGGGATCTGGGTTTCTCCAGGTGCCTGTACACTCTGTCTAGGATGAGAAGTTTGGCGTCCTCTACACCTTTACCTGCTTGATAAGCGAATTGGAAGGGGTCAAGTTTCCCATCAATTGAGGAGACAATAATATCCTTTAAAATCTTCTCAAAATTCTTCATCACAAGGGATGTAAGCGCAACAGGTCTAAAATCGTTAAGTTCCTTCGGGTTTTTTGATTTAGGAATCGGGATTAGTTGATGTTTTCCAAATTGTGGGTATCTGGCCACAGTCAGTGCACATCTGGAAGAGTTTGGTAAAAGGCTCACTGAGCTGGTCAGCACAGTAGCGCAAAGTGCGCCCACAGATGGCATCTGGGCCAGCAGCCTTTCTTATGTTTATTCTCTTGAATAGGGCTGTGACACATTCCTGAGATATCACAATATCATTCTGAGGTTCAAGAGACTCTCTCAGCTTGGAAACATTATCAGAAAAATCAGACCTTTCAAAACGAGAAAAAAAAGAATTAAAGGTGTTTGACAGGTCGGCGTCATCTACTCCACTGACCCTGGTAAACTGCTTGGACTCAGTAGCACAGTGATTAATGGAGGCCATAGATTTGATCCCTTGCCAGGCTGCTCTGAGATCACCACTACTATATTGCAGTTCTATTTTGTTCTTATACTTTGTTTTGGCCTTCCTTATTTCATTTCTCACTTCTCTGGAGGCAGCCTTTTTATCCAGAGGATCACCAGTATAAAAAGTGTGTTTCTTTTTGTTGATAATTGACTTAAGCTCCTTAGTAACCCAAGGTTTGTTATTTGGGTAGGTCACAACTTTTTTAGTTGTTCTGTATTATTAGTTATTTATCTCATAGATGTATTTCTTACTTTTTACTTTTTCATCTGTCAGTTTCTGATCCTGCTTGTTGTTAAACATTGTAATAAATAAAAAAGGTGACCTGTACAGATTTCGAACCTCTGTGCATAATAAACATATTATGTTTGTACCTCGCCAATAAAAATTGTCTAAAAAAAAAGAAGCTTGCAAAGTCATGCTATAACGTATTATTGATGTTTATTATATTATGTGCACCATGTAGGCCTATATAATACTTTATAATGGGGCCTACTTGTTGTGAGTTGCCATATATGATTATAAACATTGATAAAGCTTTATATATAAACATTGATCAAGTTTATAAAGCCATATAAATGCGTTATAATGTCTTATGAATGTGCTCATAATGCTTCAATCAGGAGACTTGATGGATAAACAATGATTTATTACAATGAATGAATGTTACAGAATATTATGATGAGAAAGATAGTTAGTCTTTGGAGCTTGACACCACTGGGAGATATCGAGATCGAGCCGGATCAGCTCGGGCAGCACGGCCATATATACCCCCCAGTGGAGTCAGGATACTGGTGCTGGTGAACCTCTTGGTGACTGATGGATCAGGGATTTGGCGGAGACGGGGAGGTGGAGGGTGTGTGTCAGCCAGCAGGATGAGAGAGACTGAATGAGACACAGAAAAGCATATTTATGCACACATCAACCATGTGATAGGCTGCCTAAAGGGGAGTGCCACAATGTGATAGGCTAAAAGAGCAGGTGAGCAAAGGTGTATAAGGTGATGTGTTGCTATGCTATTGGCTTATGGGAAAGTAGGAGGCAACCACTGATTATTCAATTATCACCAGGAAGCTGACAGGTTACCAGGTGAGCAAGCAGGAGAAGTGCAGTGACTGAGGAACCGGTGAGGATCAAGATCGTCCTGTCTGAACCTTCGTTTATAAACTCCACATTATAGATGTGTTACCGTGTTTATGTTTAGTCTATGGAAAAATTAATGTGGAATTAAAGAAGAGGGAGATTTCATACCTTTAGTGGTTGGATTTTGAGGGCCAGACATAAATCATTTAATGATTTGTCCCCTAGGGGTCAAATCATTTAATAAATAAAACCTAATAAATAAGTAGGTGACAGTGGGATGTGAAAGGGGCGGGTCTTCCTGAGGGTGTTGACATGTTAACATTGAGGACAGTTCAGGAGAGGATGAAACACTGAGTGAGGGGTGCGTATAGACAATTGGATGGTGAATGGGAGCATTTTGGGTGGGTTAATTTACTGTAATTATATTGACACCGTTTGAACTGTGAAGCTGTTACAATACAGTAGGTGGCGGTAATGCAACACAAGTATGCCACCCTGTCTGCCAAAGAAGAAGAAGAAGAAGAAGAAGAAGAAGAAGAAGAAGAAGAAGAAGAAGAAGAAGAAGAAGAAGAAGAAGAAGAAGAAGAAGAAGAAGAAGAAGAAGAAGAAGAAGAAGAAGAAGAAGAAGAAGAAAAACAAAAACAAGAAGAGGAACAAGAAGAAGAACAACGCAGCGTGCATTGGATCATCTTGTCTGTGTATAGTATCTTTGCTATTATACAACGAACTATGCGGACGGTCGTGGAACTTACGAGGAACACTTGAAGGCAGCATTGGACAAACACAGCTGCCAAAATCGACGTGGAGTTGTTGATCCAGTCTGTGGTTGTTTCTCAGCCTTGCTGGAGCTCTTTAACAGCGGACCAGCAGACACTCAGAGCGCACAGACAGCGACCTAACTGTGGGAGACAATGCGGGAGAATAAGGTGCTTCGTGTCATCGTCATCGTCTTGTGTGCGGTGGTTTTTATGGCAGTTATAGCTGTCAACGCTCTGGCTGGTGCTGGAAAAGGTGAGTTCAGACCGCACATGTGTTTTACTCCTGACATGTGATCACATGTACAGCTGGACACTTCAGTGTTCTCCAGTCATCAATGTCGATTTCCTTCGAGAAGAGAGAGAATCAGCGTGACGTCACTGCCACCCAAAAATGCGGAACCCCGCGGCAGTTAACTAGTATGAGTTGTGCCAAACAAAAAAGTAAACATCACATCGCTTATATGTTGACATTCTGAGTGAGAGCAGTAGCCTGTACTACGAATGTTGGATAAGAAGATCCAGGATCTGTCCCTTGATCTGGTTTGTCTAAACCAGATCAGCTCGATTGTAGTTAACTTGTACTACGAACGTCGATTGGCACTCGTTAACGCGAACCAGGTTTTTCTAATCTAGCTGACAGCTCGTGCACATGAAAATGCCCGTGCACTGGAGCTCGTGCCCGCAAAAGAGGCGTGGTTTTTAACAACTGCCAATCAGAGTGCAATATGGACTGCTCCAACTCCGACACCGCCAGACACGCCTATTTCCTCATTGAATGAACCCGAAAATGCAAATCTGCGTTGGATATTATTACTGTTCCCGAATGACTGTCTAAAGTGACCACTTTTATCCACACCAGTAATTTCTTTGAAGAGCGGTTTCGTAGGCTATCTACAGCTCTCTATCTACAGTCTTTTGTGGAAGCAATGTGTAATCTATCTCAGTCCAAAATCCGTATGTAGCTATAGACCATTTAGGCTCAATGAATAATAATGATCCGTGTCTGTACTTTGTTCAGTATATTGTATTTCAATTTGTAACCGTCAAATAAAATAAAATAAAATAAAAATAAAATAAAATCAATGTGTTTAGTCGCAGTGATTGAATAATTCCTATAGGCTAATCAATAAAAAAAAGAATGATAATAAAATAAAATAAATGCTTCTGAACTGAATCGACACGGTACGTGCGGGCATAGATTTCATTTATAAAAAATAGCCTATTTTGTGGTCACATATTGTCAGCAGAGTCGCATATCTCCATATTTCATATAATGATGCTGGAAATATGAAGTTCAATCGCATCATACAGGCCAAAAGCAACAGGAGTAGCCTAGATATGAACATCTTAATATGGGATCGCCTGTGTGCAGGTGATCCCATATTAAATTGCTTAGCTATTCCAGCATGTAGGTTATGACCATTTCAATTCCAACCCAACGTCAGTCTCAGCTCCGTTGCGCACACGGCACCGTGCGCTTTGGAGACGTTTATGTAACCTTTTTATGCCGGTTTAGTGATATTTCTCCACTCACTATTCAGCTGCAATCGATCAGCGGGATCAAACAACGTATCTAGGCTACTTGAGAGCACAAAAATGAATATATAAAAAAACATATTCCAAAGTGGTAAGTAGGGCTTAATTAAAATAGCCAACAAGTGCAAGGCTTTAGTCCTTGATTAACATTAACATTGATTAACATTACTCATTCAACATTACAATTCGTGCTCCTTCCTAGATGGGAAACTCATCCAGAAAGGGGTTGGCCATTTTTCCAAACTGCTGATTCGATTGGTTCGTGGGCGGTGGATTTAAGGTCTAATCTTATCCTTGCAACTTAACCTGCTACGGACCAGGTTAAGTGTGAAGCATAAGTTGCTATGGAAATATATGTCGGTAAGAAGTTAACTTGCTTTGTAGTACGGCCAAACCAGGTTTAAACCTGAAGTTACCTCGCTAAACCACTAAACTGGCTTTGTAGTACAGGCCTCAGAAGTAGCTCAAGAGTTTGATGTAGGCTATAATATATGCATGTCGGGTTAAAGTTGTGTGAACTGTCGCAGTTTTTAAATTGTAAACACAGTCAGAGTCCGGCTATAGAGTCAGACGCTCAAACTCAGGCTCCATAGGGTTCCATTGCCGTTGCCACCCAGTGACGTGGTTTGTTGACCAACATGCTGCTGGGCTCATCCCTGTATTTAACCTTCCCTATAGAATAGATACATGTGATGACCAATCAAGCAGCATTTCAATATATTCTATGGACCTGGCTCAGAAATGTATGTGCTTCATAGGAGAGAACATATCATCTGTTATAGCCTAATATGACCCTGTGAACAACTTGGGATCTGTGCCAACACAACGTCTTTTAAGTGCATAGGACCCTCCCCCCTTCAAATATACCTTCATGAATTTCTACCAGTTTAATCTTCACATTTAAAATACATATCTTTTATATTACACTCTAAAAAATATTAATAATATGCAATTTAGGCAATAAATAATTAAATATGCATAAATTAGCATATACACTCACTGTTGTAACTACAGATTGCTCCAAATGGAAACTTATTACAATACAACTAACGACACACAGGAATTGCCATTTATTTATTACTTTATGGACTTAAAGCAAAGTTAGAGCTTTTGTGTCATCTAGAGTTGAACTGACAATTATGAATTTGAACAATACAGTAGAGGACCTGGCTCAGATATGTGTACACTTCAGTTAGGAGAGGATATCTCAACTGTTGTAGACTAATATGACCCCTGCAAACAACTTGGGATGTTGTGCTAAAATCTCTATCCGTGGCAAAAAAAAAACAGAAAATGGCCCTTTTGACACTACAGGGGAAAGTTCAAAGTCGGACAGACAAACCCGTCTTTATTGTCACACAACAACCCAGCACACACACACACACACACACACACACACACACACACACACACACACACACACACACACACACACACACACACACACACACACACACACACACACACACACACACACACACACACACACATGCTGCCAGCCACACACACACACACATGCTGACGGTGGCCGGTGTCTGCTTAACTTTTAACCCATCCAGGCTTGTCCTTCCTCTGGGGGGCAGCCAGGAGCAGTGGGCAGCTTTCTTGTGTACAGCGCCCGGGGACCAACTTAAAATGTTGTCATCACTGGTCAGGTAGTCTCTCCCCAGACTCCGCATACTACATAAATGAGTCTGTGCCACTTCACAGACACTTCTGGTGTTTGAGGGTCTAGAGCCCGAAACGCACAGGGAGCTAAACTTGACGCTCGTCATTTGACGCGCGTCAATTTCTGCCCCTATAGCGCACTGCAAGCATCAGATCTGAGATGTATACACCACAGAATGACAACCATCACTATTTGGGGGAAAAGGCCACAAATGTATATGTAATCAGGCACAATTGACCGATTAAAAAAAGTTGTTATACCGTAGTTTTGAGCCCCTGTCATAAGCCTCTTCTAAACATGAACTGCGGATTGTAACCGTAGAATCTGGTCTCCGACTATCCGCTGCAGTGACCCTGCTTATTCCTCTAGTATTCTTCTCAGAGATGGGGGGGGCACACGCCCACAGCGTCCTCCCAGGCGGGAATTGAACCCAGGACCTTCTAGCTGTGAGGGGACAGCACTACCACTGCGCGTCCCGGATAGAGATTTTGGCACACATCCCAAGTTGTTCACAGCGGTCATATTAGTCTATATTATAGATATAACTGTTATAGACTCTATAACAGTTGAGATATTCTCTCCTAACTGAAGTGCATACATATCTGAGCAGGTCAGAGACTAAAAGGTTCACGCCGCTGTTCAGTCCCCCCCCCCCCCCCCCCCCCCAGCCCGCGGTGTATTTTGGTTTGAGACGATAGTGAAAGTGATGGCTAATCAATCTCAAAAGCTGACATTTTATTGAAAAATATCATTTTTGATAGGCTATATTGAATCTGTGCCGAATCGAAGAGTGTCTCCTAACTCTATTTAGAAAAGCATTGTAACTAGTGATTTTACAGAAAATGAACTACACGCCAACTATTCTTTTTATAATCGCTTAATCGACTACTGTAACAGACCAGACTTTCTAAATAAAAGAAGCACGCAATAACCGTGTCTGTTCCACTACTGATTGATTGATTGATTGATTGATTTCTTTATTTACGTGTCACACACCAATGGTGCCCAGCCCGTATGGGCTTATGAGACACGACAAAAACAGATACAAAACTGTGGTTTACAATACTTCAGCTTCCCTATTTCAGAATGCACGATAACAAACAAAAGGACACAGTGTCATATAGAAAAATAGAACATATTCATTACAAACCTATACAAACAGCATATTTTTTTCTTCTTTCCCAGGCATTACTAATAAATTGAGCTAATATCAAATCTTATTAAAGAAAAATTCAAGTCTAGGCTCATCCTGTAACCAAAAAGCTTCTGGGTGAACAACAAACACTTTTTCATACATTGTGTGTCTCAGGTCATCATACAGAGGGCAGTAAAACACAAAATCAATTTAATTTTCTATCTCCCCAATCATTAAAATGATAATAATACTAAAATGATCTCATTCCAGCTTCTTAAATGTGAATATTTCTGCTTTGTTTAGTCTTCGATGACAGTAAGTGAATATCGTTGGGTGTGGACTCGTGTTCAGGACAAAAGTTTGAGGATTGGGCTTTGGGGGAAAAAGTGATTGTTTTCACTATTTTGTGTCATTTTAGATTCTATAAAGCAAATGACGATGATTCGAATAGATTCGTCGAGGAAATAATCAGCAGATGAATCGGTAATGAAAATAATCGTTAGTTGCAGCCCTATACTCTTCATACGAAAGCGTACGCCACACATGGGGGAAGATGCCTGATTCCAGTGTTCTCTCTCCGCCTGATTCCAGTGTTCTCTCTCCGCCTGATTCCAGTGTTCTCTCTCCGCCTGATTCCAGTGTTCTCTCTCCGCCAACAGTGAGAATCGAAACCTTGTTAACTGAAAGAAGGGGGGGGAAAACAGAAGCGATACTCCCAAGAAATGAATGAGGAAGTGTTGGCAGCGTATGTACGTTGTTACATAAAACCTCCCTGGTTGTTGTTCCAGCTGGAGTCTTAGGAAGTCTTTGGAAAAACTGACCTCAGGCAGGAATAGACCGGAGTCACACAGTACACTGTAGCTGTAGAAAACAATCTGGATTTAATTGTAACATAATTTGGTTATTAAAGATCAGGATGGAGTCATCTTGAGAACGGGCTCTTTGCTTAGAGTAGTGCGTCACATGATGTGCTCTAACTGCATTTCACACATAACTCTGCCTTGTCTGAGGAACACATGTGTCAGCCAACTGTGAACTGGAGCCTGACTCAACTGTTCTGTGCTGTTTTTCTTCCTGTATTGTAACCAGGGTGACTGTCCCAACAAACCACATGTGGGACAAGAGTATGTTTTTGTGGGACAAATGGTGGGACACGTTACCAATGCTGAGAGGGTAGTCTGACATTTTGATTATAATGTTGAAGTAAAAAAAACAATATACATTTCTATTCTGCCCCTGTGAGTCACATCCAAAATAGAAAAGTAACACCTTTAGATCAAGGAACTTTACTATGCATTAAAAGTGTTCATAAACGGCATGGTTTTCCTGCTATTCCAGTGTTTCCCCTACCATTCAACAGGCCTGGCGGGCCCACCAGGCCAACAACGCCCCGTCAGGCCAGATCGTTTTTTTTTTTTTTCTGCTCTCCCCAAAATGTCAATAAAACTTTATGGCATATTATTACAATACAACAATACTGGTGTTGACAGTGTTGACAGTAGTAGAAGATGCCAAATCATTCAAAACAATATAAGCATTTTGCTTTTAGGAGCATCGTGCCAGCGTGCGGCGCTGTTCCAAAACGTGGCAACGTGTGTCGTTGCCTGGGAAATGCACATCCCATAATACAACTGTTCTCCTCGCATACCATAATAGTATGATGATACTTGGGATGCCATTGTGAACATAGACGTGACCAGGTTAGCTAAAAGTTTAGCGTCGCGACTCGCCAGCGAGGGCCCCCCCACCGTTGCGGTCGGGGGACGTTTCAAAATCCCTCCAGGCCTGAAAAATGTTCTAGGGGAAACACTGAAGACACAACACACAACACAACATTAAAGTTATTCAGACATTTCTAGTAGAACCATTTACTGAACCATATAGGCCTACCACACAAACTGATTTTCACCAAGTAACTGTTGTTCCTGGACTAACATTTCTTCCTAGTACGGGCCGGGAAAACCCCGCCCCAAACTCATTTGATTGCTTCTTCCTGAAAACGTGCGGCAAGTAAAAAAGTTGTGGTTAAGATTAGGGATGGACAATGGATTTTGAATTTTCGAATAATCGTTTTTATTATTAAGATCGACGTTTATTATTGAAAGTTCAAAATCTTTTTTTTTATTATTATTTATAATTTTTACGGAGCCAATTTCACTTTCACTGCCAGTCGGTAATAACAAATCTATGTGATAGACAGAGCCAAGTTCATGTTAGTATCTGTGACTGCTGCTAATTCATAATGTTATAAACAAATTAAACGACTTGAATTCACTTGAACACTTGTGACGTT
Organism: Poromitra crassiceps; assembly: GCF_964638095.1. Taxonomy (NCBI): domain Eukaryota; kingdom Metazoa; phylum Chordata; class Actinopteri; order Beryciformes; family Melamphaidae; genus Poromitra; species Poromitra crassiceps. The sequence goes on from NC_139635.1 coordinate 13,481,273, forward strand.
ACTCACACTGGGTTGGAAAGAAGTGTACGAAGTTTCATGTTTACAACAGCTCCGCAGACCACAGCTCACCATCTGTGTGGCTACTGGCTGTTGGGTGCATTTGTTTGTACTCACCGCGTGTGCTGGTGTGAGTTCCCCGTGTTAAGAACAGTGTTGGCCCAAAGGACCCCGCCCAGCCAGGAAACTAGAGACTGTCTCACGAAGCTACACCCCACGTTAGATATTATGGAGAGAGAAAGAGAGAGGAGAGGAGAGGAGAGGAGAGGAGAGGAGAGGAGAGGAGAGGAGAGGAGAGGAGAGGAGAGGAGAGGAGAGGAGAGAGGAGAGGAGAGGTTGAAAAAAACTATAACAACAAAGCGTCGATTGCTGATTTGAGCATCGATTACCATGGCAACGATTGAAGCTTCGAAGCGTAAATTTATTTTGGACAGCCCTACATATAACCATATAATTTTGATCAGTATAACACTGCTTTACTAGGATATACAGGACACTGTGTATGTGCCTTGAATGCTGAAACAAAACAAAAAATCTGGTAAACTGAGTTTCTCGGGTTTACCCTCCAGTTCATCTCTAATTGTGACCATTTCTGGCTTCTGTTTTCTCTCGTCTGTCTCCAGGTCCGTTCCACTCCTCTACCGGCAACGTGTCCCACCGCTATGAGACAGACATCACTCCTGCTGGCTGGACGTTCTCCATCTGGGGCGTCATCTACACCTGGCTTACCCTGATGGTCATATACCTCACCACCTATGTCTTCAGAGGGTAAGTCATATACCTCACCACCTATGTCTTCAGAGGGTAAGTCATATACCTCACTACCTATGTCTTCAGAGGTTAAGTCATATATCTCACCACCTATGTCTTCAGAGGGTAAGTCATATATCTCACTAACTATCTCTTCAGAGGGTAAGTCATATACCTCACTAACTATGTCTTCAGAGGGTAAGTCATATACCTCACTAACTATGTCTTCAGAGGGTAAGTCATATACCTCACTAACTATGTCTTCAGAGGGTAAGTCATATACCTCACTAACTATGTCTTCAGAGGGTAAGTCATATACCTCGTCACCACCTACAGTATGTCTTCAGAGGGTAAGTCATATACCTCACTACCTATATGTCTGCAGAGGTTAAGTCATATACCTCACTGCCTATATGTCTGCAGAGGATAAGTCATATACCTCACCACCTATGTCTTCAGAGGGTAAGTCATATACCTCACCACCTATGTCTTCAGAGGGTAAGTCATATATCTCACCACCTATGTCTTCAGAGGGTAAGTCATATATCTCACTACCTATATGTCTTCAGAGGTTAAGTCATATACCTCACTAACTATGTCTTCAGAGGGTAAGTCATATACCTCACCACCTATGTCTTCAGAGGGTAAGTCATATACCTCACTAACTATGTCTTCAGAGGTTAAGTCATATACCTCACTACCTATGTCTTCAGAGGTTAAGTCATATACCTCAGTCACTACCTATGTCTTCAGAGGTTAAGTCATATACCTCACTACCTAAATCTTCAGAGGTTAAGTCATATACCTCACTACCTATGTCTTCAGAGGTTAAGTCATATACCTCACTACCTATGTCTTCAGAGGTTAAGTCATATACCTCACTACCTATGTCTTCAGAGGTTAAGTCATAACCTAAGTCATAACCACAAACAAAATTCTCATTTAATTTTGAGGAATGCTTTACAGCCACAGCTTCACTCCATATGTAATCTTAACATCACAACGAGTATTTTGATACAAGGTGTGCTGCTTCGTTTGTTTGAAACACGTTTTTCTCCTCCAACATGCATCAGTATAAGGCTATTTACTTACCTTTTTAACCGGAGGTTTCCATTTTGTTGTGGCTGGGATGACGCTGGGCGCTAGGCAGCCGTGTGAGCAAAATGCTCAGGGAGGAGGGAGGGGGAAGAGAGCCCCCGCTGCCGTGGACAAACTGAAAGGGTTGAGATGCGATCTGAAAGTTTAAAAAGCGATCACCCCCTGCTGCTTTCCTGGGTAACAAAAACATGTGTATAAGTGGTACTTTTGATGTAAAAAAGGTCTCTCTCTCTCTCTCTCTCTCTTTCTCTCTCTCTCTCTCTCTCTCTGTCTCTCTCTCTCTCTCTGTTTAGATCCTGGGCTTTGTGCCTGCTGCCCCTGGGCTTCTATGGGAGCTGGCTGGCCAGCATGGTGATGAACATGATTTGGCTCCTGCTATGGGACAGAGAGTATGTGTACTACTATTACTATTAGCCTACTACTACCACTACTATTACTACTACTACTACTACTATTACTATTAGCCGCCTACTACTACTATTACTATTAGCTTACTACAACAACAACAACAACAACAACTACTACTACTACTACTGCTTCAACTACTACTACTACAGGGCTGCAAGTAATGGTTCCCAATCCCATTATCGATTATTTTCTCGATTAATCGATTAGTTTTTTGGTCTCTAAAAAATGTCAGAAAATGGTGAAACATTTCGATCAGTGTTTCCCAAAGACCAATAAGGCGTCCCCAAATGTCTGGTTTCATCCACAACCCAAAGATATTCAGTTTACTGTCATAGAGGAGAAAAGAAACCAGAAAATATTCACATGGAATGGAATCACATAATTTTTACTTTTTTTCCCTTAAAAATATTCAAAGCAATTAATCCATTATCACAACAGTTGGCGATTAATTTAATATAGTTGACATCTAATCGATAAATCATTTTAGCTCTATATTACTATATTACTACTACCACTACTTTACCATTGATCTGATTGTCATTGCCATAGATCAAAAACCCTTTATACCCCATGCAGGGTGAATATGCTCATTTTGTGCTATGAGGCAGTAACATATTATCTGTTGTACATTTAAGCCCTAATAACGCAAGAGTGATGACATCACACACTTACTTTCTCTCTCTCTCTCTCTCTCTCTCTCCCTCTCTCTCTCCCTCCCTCTCTCTCTCTCTCAGGTTGATGATGATAGCTCTGGTTGTATTAGCACTCATAGTAGTTTCCAACTACAGTGCTTTGGTCTTCTGTTGCTATGCTACAGATTACTACGGCCTCTGGCTACAGGCATATCATCGCAAAGACCTGGCCTGTCTCAAAATACTGGTAGGATGGTGTGTGTGTATGTGTGTTTGTGTGTGTGTGTGTGTGTGTGTGTGGGGGGGGGGGGGGCGGGGGGGTGCACATTGCCTCAGAAAAGTGTATGTTTGCGCTTCTTTAATTACTACAATCTAGACACACACAAAAACACATTGCAATTATTCATCTAAATCAGTGGTTCTCAAAGTGGGGTCCGGGGACCCCCAGGGGTCCTTGAGGGCGTTCCAGGGGGTCCCCAGCAAAAAGGGGGATCATTTACTTTCACTATAATAACACAATGACAGAATGTAGGACTGTTTTAGTCATGGGTTTCATACACTTTCTGTAATAAAACATCTAAGGCAATAATCTTAGCAGATTAGGGGGGGGGGGGGGCTCTGGGACGGGGGTCTGTGGTCTAATCTGGGTCAGTTTAGGGGTCCTCGACATGAAAAGGTTTCAGAACCACTGATCTAAATGCTGTAAAGATTTAATAATAATGTAATACAGTATGAAACACAGGGGTCAAAACCATCTATTTTCCTAGTGAAGTCCAAAAGCAGGTGTTACACTGATTTAAGATCAGTGTTTGGAATAACGCCGTTTAAAAGAACGGCGTTAGGTAACGCCGTTATTTTTTCAGTAACGGGGTAATCTAACTAATTACTGTTTCCGTCGTTACAATGCCGTTATCGTTACTGAACGCTAAATGCGGTGCGTTACTATGAAATGATTGAGTAAACTACCCGTAGCCTACTAGTGTTGTCAAGTGAGGAGACCGGGTGGGTTAACATAACGAGATAAACGATTGTGATTGGCTAAGGTAGAGTCATGTGTTTCATGGTAGCCAATCGGAGCCAGTGTTACACACGAGCCAGGAGTCAGGACACGGGCGACACACACACACAGAGACACACCAAACAGATTCGAGGAAGCAGCAGAAATGGCGAGTCCGGAGTAGAGAGCTGCGCGTGCCTGAAATTTCGGCCCGAGCCCTCCCCGGCCTGTGACATGCAGACCCGTGCCCGAAGCCAATATTACGATATAATGACACATCTCTCTCCCTCTCTGTTCCGCGTGCTGCGTCGCCGCACGGCCGTCCTGCGCAGCCTCTCTCTGTCTGTCTCTCTATTTGACTCTCTCTCTCTCTCTCTGTGTTCGGGAGCTGTCTACAGCTACTAACGTCACGTGAGGGTCTGTGTGTGACTGTGTGGCTGGGGGAGTGTCTGTGCACTCCTCTTTGTCTGACTGTGCTCCGCTGTGTAAAATCAAGCGAGTACGCTAATACAACATTATTTAATTGAATTATTGAAACGGCCCGACCCCGGACCTATTAGTTAAAAATAAATAAAAAACAAGCCCGGCCTCGGCCCGTTTGGTCGGCCCGAGGGGCCCGTGAGGGTACCCTCAGGTTTGCAGCAATCCATGAAAATTTGGCATTTTCAAGGTGGAGATAACGCAAATAGTTACTTTCCCTGGTAACTAGTTACTTTTATTATAGAGTAATTCAGTTACTAACTCAGTTACTTTTTGGAACAAGTAGTGAGTAACTATAACTAATTACTTTTTCAAAGTAACGTTCCCAACACTGTTTAACACGTTGAGTGCCAGAGCCGAGATATCTCGTCTTACATAATCCAACGCTTGAGTGCCAGAGCCGAGATATCTCGTCTTACATAAACATTTTTTTTTTTTGACGGTGGGACATCAATCAACAACTTTTACGTCTTCTAGATCACTATTGGAGCAAGAGAATGTGTATAATCTATTTTACCGACCACTAAGTGGCGACAGTGCTCTCCTGACTAGAGGAAGGCAAGCATTTTTTTAACTTGTCACGCCATTCTCACCCCAGCCATTCTCATGAAAATGGTTGGGGGAAAACGCTTTCGTTTTCGCGCTGATTGCTGGCGATGCGGGATTGCAAATTTACATAATAGACCTCTACAGAGCCAGAATAACAGATAGGTTGAATTAGTGTCCACTAGTAAGAGAGTGGCGTCAGCGGAGGACCAAAATGCGAGACTCATTAGCCAATGAACAGCCAGGAATGGGTCTCGCGCTACTTTTGCATGCTAAAATAAAGCTGATAATGTACAATTTGATTCAAGGGATGAAAAACCCTTTCAAAGTACAACACAAACTGTCTATTTTGCTGCAACTCGACATTGCTGCTTTTTTTACTCAAGAGTTCCACTTTCTACTTCCTGGAAAAAAACTGGTCCATTGGAGTGAATGGAGATGTCGGAACTCTTCTATTATACGGCTCTGGGTTGAGTCTACAGAGTAGCCGTCAAATGTGCGTCAAGACAGATGTCATCTGATGTGTGTCCTATACGTATCTCTGACTTTCTGTTCATTGCATGTAAGCCTGTGTATCCATTCATGAATATACAAGAGTGTATATCTATGTTAATACATCATTTAAGACGACTTCTGACTCCTGGCTCCATCTTTTGATCATAGGTGGGTTTTCTTCAAGTGGTTCTCTGTTTACCTTTTGGCTGTCAATTTCTATTCTATAACAATAGAACAGTTTGTTCTGCAGTATATACACTCAATATATATCACAATATGGTTCATGTATGCAAACTCACATTAAATAATCAAATTAATGTTCTCATTGAACTGAATGGCAATGTTAGGTGTGATGTCAAACAAAACGGAAATATTCAAATAATATTCCAACCTTGCCTAATTTTTTTAAGTAAAATGTGCTCGTCGTCATCGATTTAGACAGCAGAAATGTATGTCACTATATTAAAATATCGTCATATCATCACGATATGATCCCACTGAAAGACGATAATATTGAATTATCGTCTTTCAGCCCCAGCTGAGTTGAACAGTATTTTCAAGTAGGAAGCTCATATCTGCTCATGTGACATGAATGTAACTTCAGTATAACTCGGAGGATCTCGAGCTGCTGCTAAAACATTGGCCTGTCTATGAATGTTTGTGTCTATTTAGGTCCAGAATGGTTTGGCTCTCTACACAACGTGGACGGCCATCGCTACTCTGATCAACTTCTCCCTGGTGCTCAACCTGTGGGGCGTGGCCAAGAGCACTGCAGCAACAGCCTCTCTTTGCATCCTGTTTGCGGAGCTTTTGGGATGGTGAGTTCTGATTGGAGGTTTTGAGTTGATTGAACTGACAGTAATTTGGTGGGTGGTGTCTTTGCCTTGGAGAGGTTTGTTCTGGACCATATCACTTTTTTGTCCTCCAGAACTTTGTGTTGGATCAATAAATACCATGAAAGTCTACATCTATACTCACCATCTCTTCAAACCACTGTTGATAAAACGTTACCACCCTAGTAAACCTGCCAAGAGTCTGTGAGCGTGCAGACGCAAATCCACATGGGATTTTTTTTTTGCATCACAATGCGTCGCTATGACAACCACTTATCTCCAAAACGCCAACATTTCAGGAACTTAAAAAAACACTGTGCTCTTAAAATATTGAAAACACCACGTTGTCATATTTGGCACATGTCTTCATTATAGACATTTTCTCACTGAATGTGTCATTACATTATTAATATCTCACCTGAATAATCTCAAATGATGTTAGAGGATTATCAGTCTGAGTTTGATTCACTTTCTTTGGGGTGCGCAGCCCCGCAAAGCCTCCCGCCTCCTGGAGCAGACGGCCGCGCGCACATACCTCCAGCCGACTCCTCCAGCAGGGACCAAGAGCGCGCTCTCACGCCGGGTTAGAAACAGCGTCTCGGAGGAACAGAGCGTGCCAGTAACGTTACTCTCGCCAGAAACCACTTTGATCTCCACAGTTTAAATGAGTTTGCAGTCCAGGGATAACCCGAAAACACCTGATTGACCTATTTACGTCAGACGATGCCAGAATCACACAAAACCCAGCCCATAAGCAACGGCGTTTGGCCCGGTCCCTTTTCTGGGCAAGTCTCCATGAGTTAGGGGGGAACATGGAGGTCCAGCTGTCACATACGCGATGTGATGGGCGGGTCTAGTATCCAATGGTGCTACGTGTTACATAGATTACCCAGTAAAACATGTTCTCATTGGTCATTTAGACGTCAAAACCTGCCAGTAGATGGAGGAGAATGGATATATTCCATTTATATTAAAAAGTGAAAATCATAAAAAATTGACTTAACACATTCACTGCCAGCCGTTTTTTTTTTACTGTAGGTAGGTTCTGCCAGAGGGTTTTTTTGAGGATTCTGGCTCATCTTTCAAGACCCGAGGATTCTTTTCTGCTAAGATTTTGTGAACACACAATATCTCAAAAGAACTAATAGAATGTGTGCTTTCTCTGTCTAAAAGAGTTAGTTTGTAGAGTTAGTAGTTATGTAAGCATTAGCAGTTGAATACAGCATGGTTTCAGCGTCTGGAAAATTATTCTGAGATAAACGGCTTTTTGTGAAATTCGATAGAACAGTCACTTTAACCATTCATTTTTGGCATCAGTAAGACGTCAGACATCTAAACAATAGTTTTGAACAGTAATTTCCTCCATAACAGCAGGAAACACCCCTCTGCTTCAAACTCCTCCCTCCGTGTGTGTTCTTCTTGGCTGCAGCGGGCATGTCACAAGCTCGTTGCTGCTGCTGCTGTAACCTCGCGTCACCAGGCTCACTGCTTCTGCTGCTGCTGCCTGTCTGCTGGCGGCCGCTCGGCAAGTCTGGATATGGGCTCGCTCGTTTCTTGTGATTTCGGTTGAGAGCTTTGATGAAGCTTTTGCGATTCTGGTCTTATTTATGCTGCGTGTTTCAAAGTGTGTTCCACCCGTAATCTATTATGCAAATTTGCAATCCCGCACCGCCAGCAATCAGCGCGAAAACGAAAGCGTTTTCGCCAATCCATTTTCATGAGAATGGCTTCCTCAAACTGCTTTTTGCTTGCCTTCCTCTAGTCTGGGAGAGCACTGTCGCCACTTAGTGGGTCCGTGGAATGGGTTGTACACGTTCGCTGGCTTCAATATTTTTATAGGAGACGTGGGGAGCGTTGATCCACGTCCCACCGTCAAAAAAAAAAAAAAAAAAATTAAGCCGAGATATCTCGTCATTGGCAGTGAACCGTTGGATTCTGTAAGCCGAGATATCTCGTCAATGGCAGTGAACGTGTTAAGTGGTTTTCATTGGACAGCGACGAATGGTTACGACTGAAACTTCAAGCATGGAACTGAATGTACAACGTTGCATAGTTAAGCTGGCAACCACGGACATGAAGGAACAAACGTCAAAACTACGTTTACAAGCACAAACCTAAGTGCCCACGCACACCTTTTGGTATGATTTAGTATTCCATACAGACTGACGGTGACAGGTGAGTGAGTTGCTGACTGCTCTGTCTCTCTCTCTGTGTCGGCAGGTTCATCCTGGAGAACTTTGTGCTGGACCGTTGGGTGCGTAACATCCTGACCGTCTACCCTGTGGTGCTCGTGGCTCTGGTGGGAAACATCGCCAAACACTTCCACCCAGCTGACCCCAGTCCAAATTCTGTTTTTATGGGTGAGTCGAACGTTGAAGTCTTTGAACTGTGGGAGTCTGGGTAGTGGAGAGGTAAAAGCTCGTGCCTACCACCGCAGAGACCTGGGTTCAATTCCCGGCAGTGGGAATGCGGGTGCGAACGAAGCCGTTGGGATATGAGTCCTGGTTGCTGCACTAGTGCCTACCTTGGTCGGTCAGGGCACCTGTTTGGGTGGAGGGAAACTGGGGGGATAGCGTGATGCTTCTGTCCTGCCGGTGGGACTCCTCGCTGTCAGGTGAAAAGAAGCAGCTTAGTCTCGAACTCTCCCCAGAATGGCAGAGGGGTTGGAGCAATGACCGAGACAGCAGAGGGAATTATCCAAGTACAATTGTGGAGAAATCTATTATTTTTTTTCAGATTTTTTTCTTTTCTTTTTTACTTACTATTTCCTGTTTGCTGTTCCCTGTCAGTTGTACTGCTGGTGGTAACGTGTGTTTCCTGTTCCCTGTCAGTTGTACTGCTGGTGGTAACGTGCGTTTCCTGTTCCCTGTCAGTTGTACTGCTGGTGGTAACGTGCGTTTGCTGTTCCCTGTCAGTTGTACTGCTGGTGGTAACGTGCGTTTCCTGTTCCCTGTCAGTTGTACTGCTGGTGGTAACGTGCGTTTCCTGTTCCCTGTCAGTTGTACTGCTGGTGGTAACGTGCGTTTCCTGTTCCCTGTCAGTTGTACTGCTGGTGGTAACGTGCGTTTCCTGTTCCCTGTCAGTTGTACTGCTGGTGGTAACGTGCATTTCCTGTTCCCTGTCAGTTGTACTGCTGGTGGTAACGTGCGTTTCCTGTTCCCTGTCAGTTGTACTGCTGGTGGTAACGTGCGTTTCCTGTTCCCTGTCAGTTGTACTGCTGGTGGTAACGTGCGTTTGCTGTTCCCTGTCAGTTGTACTGCTGGTGGTAACGTGCGTTTCCTGTTCCCTGTCAGTTGTTCTGCTGGTGGTAACGTGCGTTTCCTGTTCCCTTTCAGTTGTACTGCTGGTGGTAACGTGTGTTTCCTGTTCCCTGTCAGTTGTACTGCTGGTGGTAACGTGCGTTTCCTGTTCCCTGTCAGTTGTACTGCTGGTGGTAACGTGCGTTTCCTGTTCCCTGTCAGTTGTACTGCTGGTGGTAACGTGCGTTTCCTGTTCCCTGTCAGTTGTACTGCTGGTGGTAACGTGCGTTTGCTGTTCCCTGTCAGTTGTACTGCTGGTGGTAACGTGCGTTTCCTGTTCCCTGTCAGTTGTACTGCTGGTGGTAACGTGCGTTTCCTGTTCCCTGTCAGTTGTACTGCTGGTGGTAATGTGTGTTTCCTGTTCCCTGTCAGTTGTACTGCTGGTGGTAACGTGTGTTTCCTGTTCCCTGTCAGTTGTACTGCTGGTGGTAACGTGTGTCCTCCTTGTGGTGCGAGTGGCCGTGGTCGCCTGCAGAAACAGGAAGCAGCCTCTCTACTCCCCAAGTGCCATCATGACCTCACCGTGCGACGGCAGCAAGAGGAGGGTCTTCAATTAAGGAGGAGGAACATCTCTCCTGTCTCCTCCTAACATCACTACATGGAGGAGACACGACACATTCACACCAACGTATTGAAACAAATGCTGCCTATACGGTTTAACTGCCACTTTTTCTATCTTTTTTTTTTACTTGTGCCACTTTTGATTTTGTATCCATTGTGCACGATGGAGATATACACAATGATACAGTATAATGTTCTGCTGCCAAATAATACATAGTGCGCATAACATTTACCTTCAATGCTGGCAACCTAGCTTGCAAATACGTTTGCATTTTTAGATCAAATGTTTCTTATTTAACCAGGACCAAAACCTTACCTTAAAAAAGTGCTCTGGGCATCTTTGTGACATTGTGGCATTTTTCCTCAAAGTACTTAATAAGCCAGCTGTAAACACATTTGCTATCTCAGGAAAGTAGTTCCCTAGCACTGAAAATAGCCCCCGGGCAATGAAGTTTTTTCCCCCCGATAATAACTACAATAGCCTGACTTTTCAAATATAAAGTTTACTACGTCTTTGTAAGCTGTATATAAAGGTTTCTAGCATACAATTGGAGCCCATGACTGCTGGGTTGAAGTAGGGGTCCACCCAGAGCCGTGTAGATAGAAGAGTTCCGACATCTCCATTCACTCCAATGGACCAGTTTTTTACTCTCAAGAGTTCCAGGAAGTAAGGCCCTGGATTAAGCAGCACTGTCGAGTTGCCGCAAAATGGACAGTTTGTGTTGTACTCTGAAAGGGTTTTTCCCCCCTTGAATCAAATTGTACATTATCAGCTTTATTTTAGCATGCAAAAGTAGCGCGAGACCCATTCCTGGCTGTTCATTGGCTAATGAGTCTCGCATTTTGGTCCTCCGCTGACGCCACTCTCTCTCTAGAGGACACCTATCGATATATCGTTACAATTCATATTCATATCATCAAAAATTCACATTGTGATATCGTGATAAATATTCCGACTTGTTGATGTAATGGTGTCACACCGTTACGCTGTGTAATGGTGTGACGTACGGTGTACGCACAGCGACAACAAGCATGGCTGATAGCGGCTCCACGTGGGAGGAGTTAATTCCAAAAAGGGGAGTAGCTTCAGTAGTGTGGAAGTGGTTTGGTTACAAAAGAGCATGTACAAACCACGGTAATATTTGAAGGCGTATTTGAATATTTAAAAAACGATTGAATATTTGAATAAACTGTTCCGTATATGCTGACATATAAAACTATAACACTTATTTTGTTGCAATTGTATGTTCTTGAAATTCATAATAAAATTGTTCAGTATTTTGTCATATCGTCAAGAATATCTGTGTCGCAGAAATACCCTGAAATATTGTGATATTATTTTATGGCCATATCGCCCACCTCTAATTGTGTAGCCTAATCACATCCCTACAAGAAGTCCAGCCCAGTCAAGAAGTCCAGTTGATTTTGCAGGGGGGGGGGGAACTAAAAAATCTAACCAAACTAACTGGTGCCACCTTGTGGCAAACAGGCCTTAAGGCCATGACATGCTCGAGCGCCACAGCCATGCGCAAGGGCGCGCGGCAAATATATAATATATATAAATATAATATTACATCGCGCATCGGGGGTGAGCGCAAGAGAAATGAAATGAAGAAGTAGGTTTTATTTTATTTTATTTTATTAGACAGTATGCAATACATAATAAGACAAAATGCTGCAGTGTCAGGGATAAAACGAAAAAGTCCAGGGCCCCGTTCCAATACCCATACTTCCATACTATTTAGTAGGCAAAAAAAGATTTAGTATGTCCCAATACATAGTATGTCAGATGCAGTATGCCAAGAGTACCAGGATGTTGTACTACATCAGCTCCTATTTCGGAGTATGCATCGATGCATGCTGCTTCAGCCAAACTTCCCCACAATCCTTTGCGCAGCAGGAAGTTATGTCTTCTTCTTCTTCTTCTAATGTTTTATGGCGGTTGGCAAACAACTTTTTGTGCATTACCGCCACCTACTGGAGTTACGTCGCACTGACTGAGCTGCGTGTTCATGAATGAGATAATTAACTTTAAGAAAGCCTTGAAATATGTTAAAACCAAACAAGCATGGTGTGTACCAAAACATGCATCTTGATTCCTGTTTAGATCTCTGACTTAATGTTTTTGCTTTATTTATTTTATTTTGTTTATTTGATTGTCTGTTCCAATTTTGTAAATGTTTAGTCTGAATTTTTTGTATAATGTACTGTTTGTTACTGCCAGACTTTGTTTATTGAATTAAAAAAAAAAAAAAACTCAAATGTGGCGCTGCGGACGTCGGCGGAAGTGAGCAAGAGGTCGGAGTTCAGGAAGCTCACGTGACGACAGATGTAGTGTGTCCCAATAGTATGCATTTTGCATGCATGCTGCACACTACAATCCATACTTTGTGAGGGCAGCGGCAGTACATACTACAAGAAAGAAGTACAAGTATGGGTATTGGAACGGGGCCCAGGACTTATTTCCAGGTACACTGAGCCATGTTTTTGGCCACATTTCTTGACCCATGTGGTAAAACTTTGATTTCTAACTGTTCGTTTTGAGTCATTTCAAGTAAATGTGCTGATCAGCACAAAGTACATTCAGTAAAAAACAGTTTTGTGATTCTCTCTTCATGTGCTGATACGGTCGTTTGAGAGTGAAACCGCACTCAGTACTGCTCATAATGGCGTTTTCATGGGCCGTTTCTCACACTGTACAATGTAATGTTCAAACAGCGGTGCTCTGAGCAGCGCTCAGACCATGAAAGCCTCGGTCCCAGCGCGGAGTGCGCGCGACCTGCGGAGCTCCGCCTCGCGGTGCCTCGTTCGAGCATGTCTTGGACTAGCTTCACAAGCTAGATAGATGATCAGCTCACAGGACTCCTCTGGCTTGTGAGGTTACTGATGTGCGTTAGCATGTAATCAAATAATTTAAATGTTTTTTTGTCAAATTATTTGATAATTTGCCGTGTCTTGGTTGTCAGATCTTATTTTGTGATCATGGCTAGCTCGCTGTGTTTACATATTACAACTTTTTTTGTATTTACATTATGCTTTTGCACTGTTTTCATTGGCAACCAATAACACAGTATTATGCTTGTAGTACTTTTTCCATACGTTAACTTAAAGCTGCTACAATTTGAAACTTGCTGACGTTAGCAAGCTCTTCAGTCCCTTAGCAACAGTGGCCATACTGAAATCATGTGATGCTCTTTTGTATTTCAAATGTAGTAGCATGCATCAAGGTGTATTATGTAGTGTAGCCTAATAAGACAGTGGTTCTTAATGTGGGGTCCGATGACCACCGGGGGTTCCAGGGGAGTTTGAGGACTCAAACTTCTGCGTCATTTCATTTAGAAGAAGTCAACATGAGAATGCAGATCGCTAGCCTCTTTTTATCATAGTTTCACTGTTAAATCTCTATCATCCAGATCGCCTTGCTGTGTTTGGACAAAATCGAATCTGACAATAAAACATTCTCAGATTTGGGTCTGAGAGATCAACTCTCGTCAAATGGGGTGGAGCCCTAATAAAGCAGGAGTCCTACTGTACCTGTATATGAAAAGGTTTGAGAATCACTGAGACTCATAAACATCCTTGTCACATATTACCACCTGAGTGCAACGGTGACCACTGTTTCACAAAAATACAAGTATAATCATAGATAGTAAATGTATCATGTAAAGAAAAAAATCACATTACATATTTTCGGGTGAAAAACTGAGAAATGTGTTACGCTTCACAATTTTACTATGTAATTATAAAATATAAAGTATACGTTGTCTCATTGTTCGGCCTATGATACAGTTGCACAGATTGGAGAGTTAGAACATCAGGGGTTCGAATCCCATGAGGGGTGATGTTTATTTTTATGTAGCTTTTTCTTCACGGGACATATGATGTATAACGATGCTGAATGCACACTGTGTACATAAACCTAATGCATAGCTGTCTGTATTTGTTTCACAATACCGCAGCCTTCCATCGGCATGCTGTCTTTTACCTTGTGGTCGTAGCCAAGGGTTCATCTGAAATCACAGTTTTTGTGTGTGCGAGGGTGACTTGCTAATGCTATTGCTATATGAAGCAAGCTGACTGCTCATGGCATAACGTTATGCCTGCCTGTGTGTTTAGATGTGTCTGTGTGTACTTTGATTTTGTAAACCAGACGGGTTTTGTGAGTCCAATGAGACCGCTATTTAGCCTAATTATGCTATAGTTTTCTCTTGCCGTTTTCTAAAGCAAAATGTTGGAGTCGGGTAAAGAGAGTAGCCTACTTGGATTCAGAAATCTGTACTGCAGACAAACAAGTTTGAGAACCACTGCACTATAATGTTATTATAGCCTACTTTTAGTATGTTATTTAGATGTCCATATTGAGCACATACAATCTTGAATTATTGCTACCGCAATTTCCCCTGGGTCAAGAACCACAGATTGACTGTCACCTGTCATTGCTGCACAATATGTATGGCGGTACACTCCTACAAACTTAAACAACATGCAGACATTTAGGCCACAGTGGTTTAAAATCCCGAAGTTTATATTTACTTCGAGCATACAACTTTATTGATGGGTGTGCCTTTCCCCCTCCACACAGGGAGGTCAGAGGTCAGGATCAGATGCAGGGGGTGGAGCCTGCAGGTCTCTTACCCTGTAAAAAAAAAATGCTTTCTCTCTCACAAAACAAGTGTTGTGGGCTACACATGCAGCTCTGTCACTATTGTAAACACAGCTTCAACCGGACTGGTGAGAACTGGAATAGGCCAAATGTATTCCTGCATCTCAACTGTTCTGTCAAAAGTCCTGAAATAATTCAACACAAAATGGCAGTAACAGAAACCAGACACTTGGTGGAGCCATTGCCAAATCGGATCATCACCGCATCATCTCTCACCTGACTTTCCATCATGGTAATGATGATGATGCCTTATCAACCCCTCAGTCACAGTTCAACCTCAAATATCACTCTGGCATAATGGCTGATTCCTCTCTTTAGAGTGTAAAGGAGTATTTTTTACTAAACCTTCAACCACATGCAATGAAGCAATTTAAAGCAGATATAATCACCTTAGCCCTTAGAAAGAAAGAGGCAAATATCAGTGACAAATTAGATCTCTACATCATCAAACCTCAACCCTAACCCTACATGCAGAATATGCTAGGGGTCAAAATTAAACTATTCTCATGTGAATCAAATAAGTAAGATGGGTCAAACACACACACACGAACACGCACACGCACACACACACACACACACGCACACACACGTTTACCAAGGTGAAAAACACAGACGATGTGGCTAATAAAATAATAATGACATAATGGACTTATAGAGGTTCTTCGTATAGCCGTTTTGCTGTGATATATCCCTCTAAAATCTATTAGTTATTTATAGAGGGTGAGGACACGGGGCGCTCTCCTGCAAAAGGCTTTATATTATATTGAACCCATTAGCAGGGTTGGGAGAGTTACTTTCAAAATGTAATCCGATACAATTACTAATTACCTGTTAAAAATTGTAATCAGTAACATAATCCAAGTATCACAATATACAACTAATACACACTTTCAGTTACTTTTGAACTACTTTTGAAGACATTTCCTGTATTTGACTACTGCAGTCTGCAGTCGGGAGGATATATTTCCAAAAAAACAGCTGTGTAATATTTCAGACTGTGTTGGTTACCGCAGGTTTTCAACCAATCTATCCAGTGTTGCCTCTTTCTCATTAATGATACTGTAATACAATAACAATCTTTCCATCTTCAGAATGCAGTGCGCTGATCTGGTTTTTAGTCCTTTAATTTTGGGTGCACTGCTCCTTTTTAAGATCCAAGCGTGTGTCTTTCCTCCAGGGTTTTAGGTTTTTCAGGTTTTATTTATTTGCACCATATCATGTCAAACAGAGCAGCCACTACGATCAATATGCAATAAATATAATATACAGTCAATGTATTTTAAATTGCAATCCTGCTAGTAACACACACACACACACACACACACACACACACACATATACATATATATATATATATATATATATATATAACTAAATGTAACTGTAATCTTGATTACATCTTTCCTTCTGTAACATAAGGAGGCATTAGTTACCTTTTTTGTATCCTGATAACAGTAACCAGATTACATGTAATCAGTTACTTCCCAAGCCTGCCTGCATTACTCCTCCTCAGTGCATCAATATACAGGCATTACAACGCCAGATCCATGCAGTCAAATGAAGCTATAAAATGGATCGAGATGTGGGGCTAAATCGCCTGACGAGGCCCAGACATCCCCTTAATGCCTTGTCTGATCTCCAATAAATCCTGATCTATAAACTGTGGGTGGGAATGAGGGGGTGTGGGGGGGGGGGCGGGGGCGGGGTCAGCTCTATATAATATTTGCAGGTGGAATAGGTGGAGAGGAAAGCAGAGAGACATTATTAAATTAAATTGATCCTGACATCTGGCCTTCCAAGTGCCCATGTCCATCCATCTCTCTCTCTCTCCCTCTCTTCCTCTATCTCTCCCTCTCTCTCTCTCTCTCTCTCTCTCCCCCTCTCTCCCTTTTGTAATTACATGACATAATAGCGCTGCAGTCGGCCTGTAATCTCCCATTATAATCAGTCTGAGCTGCCTCCACCTCGCTCTCCAGCGATATATAATAATCAATATAAATGTAAATGACTGGGAGTGGGGTGGAGGTGGGTGTGGTGGGGTTGGGCGGTGCAGGGAGAGAAAGATAGGGGGAGAGAGCGAGAGAGATCAAGAACTGGAGAGATGTGTGAGACAGAGAAAGAGTTTAGTTTGTTTAGTTTAGACTATTTGACACTTTTTGAAATCAGATTCCACATCTGATTTCAAAAAGTGTATATTGTAAAATCCTACTCAAGTATTGTTTCTTTAGTGAAAATTAACTCAAGTACTGTACAAGTAAAAGTACTACTGTAGTCCAGGAAATTACTCAAGTAAGAGTAAAGTAAGAGGCTACTACTCAGATTGCAATTGGATAGTGCTTGACTACATTAACCTGATTACATTTACACCTGGTATTAGTATGTGTCTCCAGTGTCCACATTGAGATCCGATAGCGATCTATTCAGGTAAGTTCCATAGCGTAGAACAGCAGAAAACCAGCGGTGACTGCTGTTGTATGTGGATTCAGAGGACACATTGCATTTACACTTGTGTTCAATGTGGTCACAATGCGTCCCTGACCACCTCCGGGGGTGGTTTGGCTGATCAGATCGCAATCCGTTCTCAATCTGTCTTGGTGGCATTTACACCTGTACTTTCAAGTGGTCAAACAATATCTGATTGCAATCTGGTCACAGAAAACACATGTTAGTGCCATGTGTAAATGGTCTCCAAGTCAATTTGCTCCAGTCCCAAGTCTGTCTCAAGTCTTGAGACATGAGTTTCAAGTCAAATCTAAAGTCTGTAGAACAGCAAGTCAAGATAGGATCATTCAAGAGTCCAGTATCAATTTAATATCAGAAACCTAAATATCTAGGACTTTTGGGATAAAAACTTGAGAGCATCCTTATTTGATTTCTATAATCAATTTCAACTTATAGAAATGCAATCATTCCATACAAATTCAGAAAACAGAATTTAGATTAAATCGTCTCCTGGAACAAATCTCATCACTTTCAATCAAAGTCATTTATACAAACATGAGATCTGAAGTCAACTCAAGTCACAAATACAAATACAAAGTCACCAGAACCCACGTCAAGTCCTAAGTACTGTAATTAAAATGACAACATTATAACATTTTAACACCTACAAACATGCAATACATTTTTTGTTAACAAGTTGTGTTCATTTCATCATGTGATCTTCCCTAGTTCAGCTGTAACCTGCCCAGTTTCAGCATGTTTGACATGACGTTCTCTCCCGTTCACAAAGAGAGCGGTAAAGATATGTATCAGGGATAAAGCCACGCTAAACCACCGTGCTCCGCAACCAATTTGTTTTTGTTTTTGTTTATTTGCACATACGGTAATTAAACTTGAATGACCGCACCCCAGATATATGCCTCCGCCAACAAGTGAGCAGTCGACATCAATGTCTGTCCAGACTTTGACATTTGAGCCAAATGTGAAGAAATTCCGTCAAGGTGTTACTGAGATATGGCGTTACCAAGCTTGAACATGGCGTTTGGGTCACAGTGACCTTGAACAATGACGAACAAAATCTAATTAGTTCATCCTTGAGTCCAAGTGGATGTTTGAGGCAAATTTGAAGAAATTCCGTCAAGTCCTGTGCCAGCTGTGTTTAGTAGTGCGATGGCAGCAGGTACAAAGGTAGTTTTGTAGCGTTTAGTCCTACAAGGGACCACAAACCGCCGGCCGGAGCGAAGGAGCTGGAATTCACTGTGTAAAGGATGAGAACAGTGTGGAAGGATAGAGCTCGCCTTACACTGCAGCTGTGAGGAGTAGATAACTGATAGGTTGAGTTGAGGCTCACCTATAAGCTTACTAGCCCACCTGACAATTTGGTTAAGAGTGTTTTTGTTTTTCAGGGACAGGTTAGGTTACCAAACATGACACAAGGGAAAAAGACTATATAGATTCAACATAAGCAGCCTGGTAAAAGAGGGTCATCAGACGCTGGTGTCCCTTTTTACACACTTTTTACACACTGCCTCGCAGTTCTTCTCCAAGGTCAGATTAGAGTCTATCACAGATACTTATAGAGCTCAACAGTCACATGACTTTTCGTGATGTCATTTGCCCCCAGAATTAAGTTCCACATTCATTTTCTCCATAGATATTTCGATAAATCCAAATATAACGAGTTTTAATGCTCGAACCAAGCCAACTTGTGACCTACTGAATCATGAGTGACCATAAGTAGTAGTAGAAAACTTTAATGTCCTCCAAGGAGGCAATTTGTTGTACAGCACAGTACATAAGGACACAGACACATTAAAATAAAAACATACACAACTCATAAAAATCATGAAATCATCTGTAGTGGTCAAAAATACTATAAAAATACGCAATAATACTGTGTATTAAAGTGCACGTGTTAGCAGCCTTGCATATTTAAAGTGCATATCTGATAACAGTAAAACAACAACTAAAAACTTCAGATTCCCTGAATCTCACATCTTATTTAGCTGGATGATTGACATGGGGATAAATGAATGTTTCGCTCTGTTGGTTCTGATCTTGGGGTATGTGTACCTCCG
>NC_139635.1:13505551-13553051 GCF_964638095.1 Poromitra crassiceps
CAGAGAGAGGAGGGCGGATTTGTGAGGTTTGGCTAACAGGTGACACAGGAAACAGAGAGAGGAGGGGGGATTTGTGAGGTTTGGCTAACAGGTGACACAGGAAACAGAGAGAGGAGGGGGGATTTGTGAGGTTTGGCTAACAGGTGACACAGGAAACAGAGAGAGGAGGGGGGATTTGTGAGGTTTGGCTAACAGGTGACACAGGAAACAGAGAGAGGAGGGGGGATTTGTGAGGTTTGGCTAACAGGTGACACAGGAAACAGAGAGAGGAGGGGGGATTCGTGAGGTTTGGCTAACAGGTGACACAGGAAACAGAAAGAGGAGGGGGGATTTGTGAGGTTTGGCTAACAGGTGACACAGGAAACAGAGAGAGGAGGGGGGATTCGTGAGGTTTGGCTAACAGGTGACACAGGAAACAGAGAGAGGAGGGGGGATTTGTGAGGTTTGGCTAACAGGTGACACAGAAAACAGAGAGAGGAGGGGGGATTCGTGAGGTTTGGCTAACAGGTGACACAGGAAACAGAGAGAGGAGGGGGGATTTGTGAGGTTTGGCTAACAGGTGACACAGGAAACAGAGAGAGGAGGGGGGATTTGTGAGGTTTGGCTAACAGGAGGTGACACAGGAAACAGAGAGAGGAGGGGGGATTTGTGAGGTTTGGCTAACAGGTGACACAGGAAACAGAGAGAGGAGGGGGGATTTGTGAGGTTTGGCTAACAGGTGACACAGGAAACAGAGAGAGGAGGGGGGATTTGTGAGGTTTGGCTAACAGGTGACACAGGAAACAGAGAGAGGAGGGGGGATTTGTGAGGTTTGGCTAACAGGTGACACAGGTAACAGAGAGAGGAGGGGGGATTCGTGAGGTTTGGCTAACAGGTGACAGAGGAAACAGAGAGAGGAGGGGGGATTCGTGAGGTTTGGCTAACAGGTGACACAGGAAACAGAGAGAGGAGGGGGGATTTGTGAGGTTTGGCTAACAGGTGACACAGGAAACAGAGAGAGGAGGGGGGATTTGTGAGGTTTGGCTAACAGGTGACACAGGAAACAGAGAGAGGAGGGGGGATTTGTGAGGTTTGGCTAACAGGTGACACAGGAAACAGAGAGAGGAGGGGGGATTTGTGAGGTTTGGCTAACAGGTGACACAGGAAACAGAGAGAGGAGGGGGGATTTGTGAGGTTTAGCTAACAGGTGACACAGGAAACAGAGAGAGGAGGGGGGATTTGTGAGGTTTGGCTAACAGGTGACACAGGAAACAGAGAGAGGAGGGGGGATTTGTGAGGTTTGGCTAACAGGTGACACAGGAAACAGAGAGAGGAGGGGGGATTCGTGAGGTTTGGCTAACAGGTGACACAGGAAACAGAGAGAGGAGGGGGGATTTGTGAGGTTTGGCTAACAGGTGACACAGGAAACAGAGAGAGGAGGGGGGATTTGTGAGGTTTAGCTAACAGGTGACACAGGAAACAGAGAGAGGAGGGGGGATTCGTGAGGTTTGGCTAACAGGTGACACAGGAAACAGAGAGAGGAGGGGGGATTCGTGAGGTTTGGCTAACAGGTGACACAGGAAACAGAGAGAGGAGGGGGGATTTGTGAGGTTTGGCTAACAGGTGACACAGGAAACAGAGAGAGGAGGGGGGATTTGTGAGGTTTAGCTAACAGGTGACACAGGAAACAGAGAGAGGAGGGGGGATTTGTGAGGTTTAGCTAACAGGTGACACAGGAAACAGAGAGAGGAGGGGGGATTTGTGAGGTTTGGCTAACAGGTGACACAGGAAACAGAGAGAGGAGGGGGGATTCGTGAGGTTTGGCTAACAGGTGACACAGGAAACAGAGAGAGGAGGGGGGATTCGTGAGGTTTGGCTAACAGGTGACACAGGAAACAGAGAGAGGAGGGGGGATTTGTGAGGTTTGGCTAACAGGTGACACAGGAAACAGAGAGAGGAGGGGGGATTTGTGAGGTTTAGCTAACAGGTGACACAGGAAACAGAGAGAGGAGGGGGGATTTGTGAGGTTTAGCTAACAGGTGACACAGGAAACAGAGAGAGGAGGGGGGATTTGTGAGGTTTGGCTAACAGGTGACACAGGAAACAGAGAGAGGAGGGGGGATTTGTGAGGTTTGGCTAACAGGTGACACAGGAAACAGAGAGAGGAGGGGGGATTCGTGAGGTTTGGCTAACAGGTGACACAGGAAACAGAGAGAGGAGGGGGGATTCGTGAGGTTTGGCTAACAGGTGACACAGGAAACAGAGAGAGGAGGGGGGATTCGTGAGGTTTGGCTAACAGGTGACACAGGAAACAGAGAGAGGAGGGGGGATTCGTGAGGTTTGGCTAACAGGTGACACAGGAAACAGAGAGAGGAGGGGGGATTTGTGAGGTTTGGCTAACAGGTGACACAGGAAACAGAGAGAGGAGGGGGGATTTGTGAGGTTTAGCTAACAGGTGACACAGGAAACAGAGAGAGGAGGGGGGATTTGTGAGGTTTAGCTAACAGGTGACACAGGAAACAGAGAGAGGAGGGGGGATTTGTGAGGTGTGGCTAACAGGTGACACAGGAAACAGAGAGAGGAGGGGGGATTTGTGAGGTTTGGCTAACAGGTGACACAGGAAACAGAGAGAGGAGGGGGGATTCGTGAGGTTTGGCTAACAGGTGACACAGGAAACAGAGAGAGGAGGGGGGATTCGTGAGGTTTGGCTAACAGGTGACACAGGAAACAAAAAGAGGAGGGGGGATTCGTGAGGTTTGGCTAACAGGTGACACAGGAAACAGAGAGAGGAGGGGGGATTCGTGAGGTTTGGCTAACAGGTGACACAGGAAACAGAGAGAGGAGGGGGGATTTGTGAGGTTTGGCTAACAGGTGACACAGGAAACCAGAGACAAATGTGACACATGTAACATAATAAGACAATGATCCATCAAAGAGTCATTATGTGCGAGGGGCTGATTACAAGTGAGACACAACTGGGTCAGGCATGAAACATGGTCCATGTAGAACTACAAGGAAACAGAATACGCAAAGAAATATACACCACAGGTTTTCAAAGTGGGAGGCTCAGTGCATGGAATTGAAAAAGGATATATTAAATGAGTTACTAAAAGGAGATCACCATAACTCAGAGCCGATTTTCAACCAACTTTGTATTATAGAACATCAGTATCTGAAAACTGTAAACAGTTTTGCAGTCATTCATTTATGGCTCATTTCCACCACATATAACAGCACAGTACAGCTCTACTCGACCTGGTCTTACTCGTCTCTACTTGATATAGACCCTTTTTCCATAGCAAGTTTACTCACCTCCGCCCACACCTGGTCGTCATAGCGACCGCATATCTGTCCTCCGCCCATAGCCCAAGTAGGCTACAACGTATAACGTTAAAATTAAATCCATACACAGAACTTTTAAACTGGTTATGAAATACTCTAAATGACCTACAGTGTACATGGGCAAATGTGACAATCGGCCCGGAGAATGGATATCACTTTGTTGTGATGTCATTACAGTGGCCTAAACCAATAGAGAGGCAAAGTGACCGCCTACTTCCTGCTTCAGCACTGTACCAGAGATTTTTATCCGCCATTTATTTTCCCATAGACATTTCGTAAAATGTTTATATTGCTTGCTTATATAATACGGACCAAAACGTACAAAAAAAAAAGCGGATTTGAAGAACATATTTTTTCAATGTAGTTTTTTATGTTTTGGTCCGAGTGAAATGTTCTATGGTCTCTCCCGATTCTAAATATAGCTGAACCGTTTGGTTTGAAAAAGTAAAACGATTTTTATAAGCATTTTACAAAATGTCTATGGGAAAATAAATGGCGGCTAAAAATCTCTGGTACAGTGCTGAAGCAGGAAGTAGGCGGTCACTTTGCCTCTCTATAACGGTGTGACATGTGTTTACTTTTGTTTTTAAGGGCAGCGCATCGTGTATAGTATAGTGGGCCATGTTAACCATCACATGGGAACTGCGAAGGAGAATGCGTTGGCGTGCCCATTATGCGTGCAGATTAAAATATGTGATAAGTAGAATAGCACAGTGCTCATTTAGACCAAGATCAGAAACACGACACACAATCAGCCCGGATCACGTTTGGACTCTTGAATATTTAATATTTCAAACTTTTCTCTCACCAGGGGTGATTTGAATCTGCCTTGCAAATCTGCTCCAGTCGCACAATGGCTGTCGTGTCATGTCGGAGGGATTCTGTGTCGCCTGGATAGGGGAGAGGGGAGAGAGGTGGAACAAACGACATTATAATGAAAACCTGTCTGGACCGGGTCATGACCGGTCAACCAAAACACACATTCCTGACTGCCAGACAACAGCCAGCCAAGCATCTTATGGATCTATGTATTTCTGTGTTGGGCGAATGTGAGTGAAGAATGAGAAAGTCACATATAGAATGTTAATATAAACATTCCTCACAAGAAACATTTGTGAAAAGTTTTAAACAATGTATCGCACTGGTCATGATGCATTCATGTGGGGGCGTGGTCAATGGTCGCCACTTTTGGTTTTATGAAATCGATATGTGACTGGAATATTCCCCTTCGATCAGGGGTTCACAACCTTTTTTGGCTTGTGACCCTATTTTGATGGCACAAAAATCTAGCGACCCGAGAGAGAATTCCGGTAGACCATCGATAATATCATCAGTGACATCGTCAGTGATGTCACATATTATGCTTCTTTTTCCTTGCAGAATTATGACTTTAGTCTGAGAATTCTGACTTTAATCTCAAAATTCAGACATTTTTGCCTTAACCCATTGATACCTGATGCAGCATTTGTGTGTATATCCCTCATTTGTGTGTGTATCCCTTTAAGACTTAAAGGGATACAAGACTTTAAGACTTAAAGGGATACACACACAAATGCTGCATCAGGTATCAATGGGTTAAATGAACCCGACTTTCAGATCAACGCAAGCGAAATGTACATTCTGTAACATCATACTTTTTTTTTTAACACAGACAGCAGGCAAACATAAAAGTAAAAGTTCCAATCATTACATTTACAAAATGCAAACAGAGAAAAATAAATGCGTAAACGTGGGGCGCCCGGAGGGGAGGGGCCACCATCTTAGCCTATAGAATTACGCTATAATGTCCACTGCCGTGATCCCCTACCCTCAATACAGACAACAAGAATCAATGCAAGTACCAGTCAATGTAAATTCCATATGTGTACAGCTGATGTCAAAGTGTCACTGTTCAGAACGTACTGTACACCACTGTACACTGCTCACCTGTGGGGCCACTGTACACTGCTCACCTGTGGGGCCACTGTACACTGCTCACCTGTGGGGCAGCTACAGAAAAAGCAGCATGAAAAAACTGAATGTGGCTAATAATGATGCTCTACGACTGCTCTTGCGAGTCCCTCGTTAGCATAGTGCCAGTCAGCTATTTGTCACTATGGGTATACCCACACTAAATGCACTTTTGAGAAATCTCATGTACAGATTCATGTGTCGATTAGATGCCTCTGTGAACAGGGTTATTGTGGCCTTAACCAATCCTGCCTTAAGCAACACCAGGTTTTATTCTCCTTTGTGGCGACATTGGAGAAAGAGTTTTATTATGCCTTGTATTTATTTTAGTGTTGTCTTTGCATTTATAATGTATCTTTATGTATTTTATGTCTTGTCTTGTTTTATATGGACCTGCGCTTGTGTCTGAAATAAAGTTTGAATTGAATTGGATTGAATTGAATTGAATTGAATTGAATTGAATTGAATTGAATTGAATTGAATTGAATGTCACTACAACTTGTTCCTCTCAATAATAGCTGCTGGAACAAAGAACTGAAATATCAAACATATCTCAAACATTTCAAAAATAAGGTATTATATAAGGGGGGGGGGGGGGTATGAACACAATGACATCAAGTTGAGATAATAGCATTGACATGAAGAAGATGACACTAAACAAGACACTCGATCAGCCATGTGCGGAACAATGTCATTTCAACAGGATTAATGTCTCGTTCTACAGTGACGACCTGGTCCAGTGGAATCCAGGTGACGACCCAGTTTCTGCTCTGCACTCATGTGCTGCTCATGCACTCGACTATCTCATGTGGAGCCAACACATTTCATCAGGGAGTCACATTACTGTAGCACGCTTTGGGACATGACCCCTCGGTGCACTATACCGGCAAAGTCCCCCCCCCCCCCCCCCCCTCACCCTCCGGACAGGCGCCCCGACCAACCAGAGAAGGCACTAGTGCAGCACTGGTGCGGTGACTGGCTTCTAGGGGTGCTCCGATCCGGCTAAGCCACGATCCGATCCGATTCCGATTCCTGGGGTCACGATCCGATTCCAGAATCGATTCTCGATTCCAACGATTCTCGATTCCAACGATTCTCGATTCCAGAATCTAGAATCGATTCTCAATTATGTAGTTTTATATTGCAATAACACACAAAGGTAAATATAAGACAAAAAATGACAAATGTATTAATGCTGAACTTCAAATTCAACTTCTGTATTACAGTCAGGGCCTAAATTCATTTTGCAAACTAGGGGGGAATTCCCCCCTTATGTTCTTCAGATAAGATGGATTTATAGGCTGGGGGGGATCTGTAGACTTTGAGAAGGATTTATAGATTTTGGGGGGAATACATTAACCAGAGTTCTTAAGTGCAAGAGGTGGTGGCACCATGGCAGTACAGTACACAAATGACATGAACATTTGGACACTTATTCAGCCGGTATCTTGCATGTTGCGTTCAGCTGCACTGTAAAAAAAATTTTTTTTTACGATTTAAGAATCGATTCTTGGGAGTTTGGAATCGATCCAGGAATCGAGGCATTAAGAATCGCGATCCTTTCAGAATCGATTTTTTGGAGCACCCCTACTGGCTTCCCACCCGCAGACACGGCCAATTGTGTCTGTGGAAAGTCTGACCAAGCCAGAAGTACCGCTACCGGGAATTGAACCCGGCTCCTACGGTAAACCGGAGTGTGTATCCTTGTTTGTGTCTGTGTCTCCAATCAGCTGTGTGACGAAACAACACACCCACCTCTCTATTGGTCCCGCCCCCTTTCCTGATTGGCTTCCCTCTATCAGACATGCCGTTCTCCCATTGGCCGAGAGCGGAGGGGGGGGGGCGGTTGTTGCTGTTGCTACAGTAGGATCCTGTTGGTTCCCGGCTGTTGCTAGGAGATGCGTGATGCATAATGGATGATGGGTTTCCTCGTGGAGGAGCAAATCTGAAATGCTGATGACTGGACCGTCCCTCTCACTCTCTATCACTCTTTCTCTCTCTCACTCTGTCTATCTCTGTCTGTCTCCCTATGCCTCACTCTATCACTCTCTCTCCCTCTCTCTCTCTCTCTCCCTCTCTCTCTCTCCCTCTCCCTCTCTCACTCTGTCTGTCTCTCCCTATGCCTCACTCTATCACTCTCTCCCCCTCTCCCTCTCTCACTCTGTCTGTCTCTCCCTATGCCTCACTCTATCACTCTCTCTCCCCCTCTCTCGCCCTCTCTCACTCTGTCTGTCTGTCTGTCTGTCTGTCTGTCTGTCTGTCTGTCTGTCTGTCCGTCTCTCCCTATGCCTCACTATATTGCTGCCTCTCCCCCTTCTCTCTCTCTCCCTCTCACTCTGTCTGTCTCTCCCTATGCCTCACTCTATCACTCTCTCCCCCCTCTCTCCATCTCCCTCTCTCACTCTGTCTGTCTCTCTCTCCCTATGCCTCACTCTATCGCTCTCTCTCTCACCCTCTCGCACTCTGTCTGTCTCCCTATGCCTCACTCTATCACTCTCTCTGCCCTCTCTCTCCCTCTCTCACTCTGTCTGTCTGTCTGTCTGTCTCCCTATGCCTCACTCTATCCCACCTCTCTCTCCCTCTCTCACTCTGTCTGTCTGTCTGTCTCTCTCCCTACGCCTCACTCTATCGCTCCCCCCCCCCCCCATCTCTCTCTCTCTCTCGCACTCTGTCTGTGCTAGGGGTGTGAATCTTTGGTTATCTCACAAACGATGCGATCCCTAGTCACGATATGATTCAAAATCGATTTTGCGATTTAAATCGTTTCTGGATTCTGGATAGTTTTGTTTTTGTTTTTTGAAAACGTTTTCTCACCTGATGCAATAATGCAAACACAGTAGGCCTATGCACAACAGCGACCCTAAGACAAAAGGTAATATTTATTTGTGCTAAACTTGTACAAATAAAAATGTCTTAGTATTTCACATTTGTCAGTGAATTCAAACAGTGCTGAAAGTGTGATTCATAGGGGCTGGATAGGTGTTGGAATCACCAGATGTCCCCAATACAATATTATCATAATACACAACTCACGATGCCATAGTATTGCGATATTGTGATATATTGCGATTTACTACCTTTTTCCACTGCAAATGTTCCCAAAGGAAAACACACACACACACACACACACACACACGCACACACACACACACACACGCACACACACACACACGCACACGCACACACACACACACACACACACACACACGTGCACACGCATGCACACACACACATGCACGCATGCCCACACACACACACGTGCACACACACACGCCCCCCCACAGACACATGCATACACACACACGGACACACACGCACACACATGCACGCACGCATGCCCCCAGTGGAGAGAGAGGAGAGGCTGCATGCCAACTCCGTGAGCGAGGCCTGGCTAAATGGCAGTCACACAGGGACAGGTATTCTGCTAGTAGGAGGAGTTGCGAGTGAGAACGTGTTAGAAGATGTGTCCCCCCCCCAAACATTTAATTTTTCAGTTTTTTCAGAACACAAAAAAAATAACAAACTCAGACACAGGAAAAGAAAAGAAAGAACAGGCAAGAATTTATATTATAAACATATAACATCGTGGTGCTACCAGGCGTGTGAGGCGCTTACTATGTGCTTGTAAGAGATGTGCATGGGATCCCATGCAAGGGGTCCATGAGAGACTAGCTGGGTGAGTTACTTTTAACCTTGTCAAAGTAGGCCAGAAACAGGTCCCAGATAGTTGAGAATCTTTTAAGTGACTTGGTCCTCAGGAATCTGAGTCTCTCCATACATGTATAACTGAGACCATGTCCGTCAACCACAGCTGAAAAGAAGGTGGAGAGGGGGACTTCCATTCCATCTGAGTGAGTTTCAGAAGATGGTTCTACAGTAAATGCCCAATGCAAGATTGTGGTTGAGTCACTATCGCTTTCAGAATAAATTCAATCAGCAAGTACAATGAATGCAGAGGAATCAGTCCTCAACTCAACGACGTGCAATCAGTGCCCAGCAGGACCAGCATGGCTCCAAAAACAGTTCTGGCCCCTGTAGGCGGCTCCTGATTGCTGAAACTTTGTCTTCTTTTTTAATGCTTTATTCCCCCTATTCACCTTATGTAGCTACGCCCATTTAACCCGGTTGTGTGGTCGTGTGACGACTTCCGGCTAAAAAAAAGAAAGAAAAAGAAGAAGAAAAAGGCTGGCTGCTCCAGTATCATCTGTCTGAATTAACTAATAATTTAGACAATCTTATGTAACATACCAAATAAAAGCAAATGGCAATGTCTAAGAATGCAATGCCATGTAACTGGTTCGTTAATTCTCGCATTCCAGGGAATTACGTTAATGTCTGCATGTCTTATAAGACGTAAGTAGCTCGAGCTGCGGTCGGAGGAGAGAAAAGCTTTCTTTGTTGGAGTCCAGGTATGTTTTACAAGAAAGTGCTCGTCATTGTCGACAATAACTTTATCTGACCTGGCTAACAGTGGATACTCGCTTGCTTGCTGTGTACCGAGCTCAAAGGCTGCTACATTCTTTGTTTTACCCCCTGCACTGTCCGCTACAAAAACAACTCTCTTCATCTGACGTTCTTTTGTATTTTGCGCCGTGACCGCCGGAAGTGTTAACACGACCCGGAAGAATTTGGCCCACCCCCGCGTCTGAACATAAGGTGAATAGACTGATTGGGCTCCGTGCTGTTTTTCAGCACCTTTACATTCAGACAGTTCCACATGTTTAGGCGGCGGTTAAACTGATCCATCAGAAAAGGGACAGATTGATTGGTGGATAGATTTCCATCTGTTTGTTGGCCTTGTTGACATTCAAATGGGTGTTAGACCAACTATTGGTTTACTGCCTTTTGGTATCAATTTAGTAAGAAAATGAGCTGGAAAACCAGTCATCCCATGTGGTCGCCGCTATTTTATCCAAAAGGTCGGAAAGCTTCAGATTGGCTGAGCGGATGGTCTGTCTGTTCAGAAAAAAGTTGAAATGATACCTACTTATACCTAGTGTGAGAAGCTGCCCAGTAACAACACAGTCTTCTACTGTTGGACTCTGGGAACTATAGCCAGTGACCAGTCACTGCTGAGGAAGGGAGCATGGCCGTAACTGAGGACACCGAGGTCATGACCTCGGTATTTTTATTTATTTATTTATTTATTAGAAAAATAGCCCCGGCCCCCAGATCTATTCATTTGTCATTGATGTTTTAAACCCCTCATAAATAACATGATATATGACATAGTTGATCAGAAATGCAACAATTTGCTTCCTCTCTGTGTGCTATATAGACGGAAGAGACATAACTCACCACAACGTTCACATTTTGCATTGGAGCTAGATTGGGGCTAGACTTTGCGGACAGTTCTATTGAAGTGAATGGGTAAGTAACTCCCCTGTAAGTGATGTTTGTGTACATTGTATTTAATTGAGCAGTATTCTGCCATATGTGACCTGTATGCAGAATATATATTATGTGGGGAGACATTTATTTTTTGTATCATTGTAAAGCAACAGCACAGTATATTAATCTAATATGATGTCTGTAGTTCTTTATAGATCTAGCCTCTTAATTTTGCTCTCAAAGTGCACCAGATTGAAGCATTTTACTTTAAAATGAACACAATCTTCTAACTGGTGGGGCACAGCGCCCCCTGGCCCCCCCACGCCGCGCTAAAATGACCTCGTATTTCTCAAATCCTGAGTACGTCTGTGTGCAAGGGAGGGAGTTTCTTCTTCCCTTTCCCTGTTCCAACTGTTTGAGGATTCAAACTGGTTTCAGTTTTCGGCAAGTCCCGAGCTCGCTGCCAACCTCTGCTGGGCTACTGCCAACCTCTGCTGGGCTACTGCCAACCTCTGCTGGGCTACTGCCAACCTCTGCTATAGGCTACCACCACCATCAGGCTGTTATCAAGGAAACTGGATCACCAGGACAAAGTCCCTAACGTCTCTAATGACATGTACGTCTTTCAGGAAGCAGCACTGTTTCCATACAGACCATGCCAAAACAAAGGTCAACACTGGTGTTCACTAACTGAAAACTGCTCAGTCCAATACTCTCTTAGAGAGGTGGAGAAAGACCGTTTTATTGGATGGGCGGGCAGATTGTTCAAACGTTTGTGAGGCGTTATTGGTGGGAATTGGGTAGCAATTAACATTACAGTACCCAAATGACATGATCATTAAGTAATTAGATAGAAATTACATACTCATTATTACCAGAAATTACCTTTACTTTCTGACCATCTCCATGACGCGGGTGTGGGCCAAATTCTTCCGGGTCGTGTTAACACTTCCGGCGGTCACGGCGCGAAATACAAAAGAACGTCAGAAGAAGAGAGTTGTTTTTGTAGCGGACAGTGCAGGGAATAAAACAAAGAACCTATGCCTACTACTTTGAGCTTGGTACACAGCAAGCAAGTGAGTATCCACTGTTAGCCAGGTCCAGAGCCAGATTAACACCCCCAGGGGCCCCGGGGCACTGAAGCTCCCAGGGGCCCCCCTACCCATCGTCCGGATGTTTGGATGTTTTTTCGCCATATTTAGAGGAATATCTCATTTTCAATTAACATTAGTATTATACTGTTATGTTATTATTCTGTTTCTGAGATTCAGTTTCTCACTCACTCATAGGCGATTCTAGGCTTTGCAAAGAGGTAGCGCCAGCAGGATTAAGATATTAGTCTGACTGGGGGGTTTCAAGGGGGGGCTGTGCCCCCCCTGGACAAAGAAATTTTGTACATTTTAAAGTAAAATGCATGAATCTGATGCACTCTTAGAGCAAAAGGAAGAGGCTAATCTTCACATTAATATCCTCTTCACTGTGCTGTGGCTTTACAATGATGAAAAAATAATTGACATTACATTTCCAATACAAAACAGCAGAGGGGGCCGCAGCACCACAAGCACCCCCACTTCCCGCGCCCCTGGTCACCACTTGCCCACAGGCTTCCAATGAGACTAAATCATCAGACTTAATCTTCTTGGAAACACATTTTATTTTGTCCTGATTGGTCTTAGATTTGTGTCATAGTTCTGTGGAGCCCAACATGAGCCCGACAAAAAAAAAAAAAAAAAAAAAAAAAATTGGAGGGCCCCTTCACCCCGAGGGCCCCGGGGCACCTGCCCCGGTTGCCCTATGGTTAATCCGGCCTTGGCCAGGTCAGATAACGTTATCGTTGACAATGACGAGCACTTTCTTCAAAAACATACCTGGACTCCAACAAAGAAAGCTTCAGATGGTTTTCTCTCCTCCGAGCGCAGCACGCACCTTTTACGTCTATAAGACCCGCAGACGTTAACGTAATTCCCTGGAATGCGAGAATTTGAGAACACAATTTGAGAAAAATTGGTCTGTGACTTTCAAAGCACTCAACCCCCCAAGATTGGTTGAAATGGGATGCAGGTCAGAACATTAACTGTATTTGTGTTTCTGTATTTTACTGCATCTGTGCTCAGAAAACCTTCCCTGGGTAAATATTTACTGTGGGTAAATAATTGGGTAAAATCTAGCTGTGTTATGATAATGAATGTGTGTGCGTGTGTGTGCGTGTGTGTGTGTGTGTGTTTGTGTGTGTGTGTGTGTGTGTGTGTGTGTGTGTGCGTGGGTGCGTGCGTGTGTGTGTGTGTGCGTCCATGTGTGTGTGTGTGTGTGACTGTGTCTGTGTCTCTGTGTGTGTGTGTGTGTGTGTGTGTGTGTGTGTGTGTGTGTGTGTGTGTGTGTGTGTGTGCGTCCATGTGTGTGTGTGTGTGTGTGTGTGTGTGTGTGTGTGTGACTGTGTGTTCTTAACAGGTTTAAAATAGGATTGCCATTCACAGTGTAACACTGACCTTTCAGAGATGATGAATGATGCCGTACACATTGCTTCCTATTGATCATTGAACAAGCAGGGAATATCCAATCGTGTTTTAACTTTTCGTGCAGACCAACATAGAGAGGGGGCTAAATATCTGAAACACCTTTGTCAAATTGCAAAAATAGAGTCAGTCCCTGCCTATTCCAAATGCTCAATGCACACATGCAGTTTCAAATTGATTGGCCAACCTGTTATATGAATGAATGCAGACAGAGTTTTATTCATCTTATAGTAGGATAGTTAGGATAATGAAAAGTAAATATTAAGCAAAAAATCACTAATGTATTTGCAAACTAACTAAATCATTCACAATGAGCTTTAACCACAGTTTGGTGACCTAGCCTATGTCTAATAATTCACATTGACCGATAATTATATCTATCAGACGTCACTCAGTAATTGCTTCACTTTGTCCATAAATCTACTGTACAGTATAGTCTGTTTACTTGAGTGGATTTGGAAGTTAGATGCGAATTAAAGTGGCAATACCCAATTTTTGGAATGACTAGAGGCCTACGAAGGACAAATTGAAGGATAAAGGCTAACAGTTAAAGCTAACCGTACCTACAGAGAAGAAAAATAAGCAGTCTCAGATTTTTTATCCCACTGAAGGTTGTACGTTTACTTATTTATAGTCTATGTGTAGTATTTCTTTTACTGATGCATATGACTAGAAAATATTTGTAGAGGTTCCTGAATGATATTGCGTGAACCAAAGTGAACAGCCGGTGGAGAGTTCTGCATTCAGAAACAAAGGCCCAGGCCGACTCTGTAAAACATGATAGAAACTGTCTAACCAGTGCTGGCATGTTGATGATGGTCTGAGGCCAGACTGTTGTCATGACAACGCTGAACAATAGCAGCCAGCATTGGAGCAGAAATTACACTGACCCTTAAGAGGAGATAGGAAAAAGGTGAAATGACACCTGTATTCCCCCCAGCCTCTGTCACATTGCTGATTGGCCAGATATGGGTGGCTCTATAAAACATTTTTTTGTTTTTGTTTTGTGCTTATGTGATTTTCTTCTCTTCTGGTTTACTGGTAGAGGCGCTGTAGGAAGGGAAAAAGCTAAATGACCTTTCGGGGCATACTGAAAATTTGAATGACATCCCAAAGGTTGGTTGTGGATGTGGTTAGGCAAAGGCAAATTCCCTTGGTGGGCATTTCAGCGCATTCTCACTCCGAACGTGTCTCAAAGCTCCGCTTCGGGCAGCGCCTTTAGCGATGAAGCCCATCTCATTTGATAGAATGCACTCTGAGGAGCAGCACGCAGCTGTGGGTTCAGGCAAAGGTCAAGCACGCCCTGGGGTGCGTGCTCCAGTATAACTTGGGAAATACGGTAGTGCCGCCCACGGCACACAACCCTTGTTATGGGGTAGGGTCTCCATGGGAGACTGGTGGGTCCCCTGGAGACCCTATCCCCTCTAACCTCAACACACCTCCCCAATGCCTAAACCTAGTCCCCCCCCCCCACCTCCCTGCCTAAACATAATTCCCCCCCGCGGGTGGTAGCTCTGTCCCCTGGGTGATACTACTGTGAGACTACTGTACCATAATTCCCAAATCATCCTGGACAACGAGCCTGGCGGGCGTGCTTGACCTTTGCCTGAACCCACAGCTGCGTGCTGTTCTGCGGAGTGCGTTCCATCTGAACCCACAGCTGCGTGCTGTTCTGCGGAGTGCGTTCCATCTGAACCCACAGCTGCGTGCTGTTCTGCGGAGTGCGTTCCATGAAAAGAGATAATCCTCCCAAAGTGTTAAGGACGTTGCTAAAGGCGTATGACAAAGCGTGGCTCTTAGACGAGTTCAGAGTGAGAACGTGTTGAATCTTTCCCCTGTAGAAAAGAGGCAAGGTCAGGTGCATGCAGAAACCTCACATTCATTGGATCTTTGCAGACAAAGTCATCCTCAGTCCTTCATATTGAAATCAGAGAGAGAGAGAGAGAGAGAGAGAGAGAGAGAGAGAGAGAGAGAGAGAGAGATGGAGAGGGAGGGAGGGAGGGAGAGAGGGAGGGAGGGAGGGAGGGAGATTCTAAATAGTTTTACTGTTCAGTTTTCCACAAGCCATTTAGCAGGTTTTGGACCTTTATTTTAAAATGTTGCATGATTCATCCTAACATTAACTGTTGCTTATGTAGGCCCCTTGAATCTATTTGTCTATTCTTCTTCATATTGTAAACACACACTGCCTCTTTAAGACTGCTCCTCTTCCTGGATTATAGCAAAGCCTGATAACTCCTCCCTCTTCTTCCTGCTCTCCCACACAGCCTCTGTTACTGAGAAGAGAAATGGCGCAGCAAGGATTTCAGCTGGAAGGAGCAAACTGCTGTTCGATCTGTGCGGATCTACTGAAGGATCCGGTGACTATTCCCTGTGGGCACAGCTACTGCATGAGCTGCATTAAAAGCTGCTGGGATAAAGAGGATGAGAAGAAAATCCACAGCTGCCCCCGGTGCAGACAGACCTTCACACCGAGGCCTGTCCTGGTGAAAAACACCATGTTAGCAGAGTTGGTGGAGGAACTGAAGAAGACAGGACTCCAAGCTGGTCCCCCTGTCCACGACACAGTCTCAGCCATAGCAGAAAGGGCCGAGAGGCAGAAAGAGCTTGGGGTGAGTCGGCAAAAAATCCAGCAGAGAATCCAGGACAGAGAGAAAGACACAAAGGTGATTCAGCTGGAGGTGGTTGCTATCAATTTCTCTGCTGACAAAGCAGTGGAGGACAGTGAGAAGATCTTAATCGAGCTGGTCCGTCTCATTGAGAAAAGAAGCTCTGATGTAAAGGAGCAGATCAGATGCCAGCAGAAAGCTGAAGTGAGTCGGGCTGAAGAACTTCAGGAGAAGCTGATGCGGGACATCTCTGAGCTGAGGAGGAAAGACTCTGAGCTGGAGAAGCTCTCACACACAGAGGATCACATCCACTTCCTCCACAGTTACCACTCGCTGTCATGTCTCAGTGAGACTGCAGACTCACCCAGCAGCAACATCCGTCCTCTGCGTTACTTTGAGGATGTGACTGTGGCTGTGTCAGAGGCCAGAGATAAACTACAGGACATTCTGACAGAGGAATGGCCTAAGATCTCATGGCGAGTGACTGATGTGGATGTTCTACTATCACAACCAGAGCCCAAGACCCGAGCTGACTTCTTACACCATTCACGTCAGATCACACTGGATCCAAACACATTAAATACATGGCTGTCATTATCTGACGGGAACAGGAAAGCAACATATATGACAGAAAAACAGTTGTATTCTCCTCACCCAGACAGATTTATTGAGAGGCATCAGGTCCTGAGTAGAGAGGGTCTGACTGGACGTTGTTACTGGGAGGTGGAGTGGAGCGGGATGGGAGTTTCAATAGCAGTCTCCTATAAGAATATTGGCAGAACAGGAATCTCGAGCGAATGTCAATTTGGAAACAACGACAAGTGTTGGGCATTATATTATTACAACAATGGTTACCAATTCAGTCATAACAATATCAAAACCGCTATCTCAGGCCGTCGCCCCTCCAGAGTAGGAGTGTACCTGGATCACAGTGCAGGTATTCTGTCCTTCTACAGCGTCTCTGACACCATGACTCTCCTCCACAGAGTCCAGGCCACGTTCACTCAGCCTCTCTATGCTGGACTTTGGATTTGTGTTGGAGCCACTGCTGAGTTGTGTGAGCTTAGGTAGACATGAGTTACAGTAAAGCAGCGAGTAACGCAGTAAAAATAAAATACATCAATACAAAATCTATGTTGCTCAGCCTCATCATGTGGTTTTTCTGCTCTGCACTAGTCACCCTGTCAATCAAACAGTGTGGGCGGAGCTTATCTTTTCTCATGCTATACCTAGCCAGTTCTTCTTTTGTTCATTCTCAACAAACCAGTGATGTAAAATGCATATACTGTCTGGAGCAGAGGATTCCCCCCAGGAACGAGCTACAGACACCAGCTATATTTAGGCTACAATTATCTACTCTCTATCACTGATATAACACTCAAACTATCCAGTTCATAATGTGTTTTCATTGTCTGTTGTAGCCTAAATCATATGAAAATGTAAACTGTGGTCTGTATAGTTCTTATCTTTGTTTCATATTTGTATTGTTGTTTTTAATATTTTCTGCTGGTTCTGTTCCATGCATACATATGGGCCTTAATGGAGCCAGCACTAGAAGTTTCATAGCTCAATTATTGTTGATAATGTTGATTTGAGTCCGACACTTTGTAACTTTCTTTTCTTTTTTTCTCTTTTTTATTTATTATTATTATTATGATGATTATTATTATTATTATTATTATTATTATTATTATTATTATTATTATAGAAAATTGATAGGGAGAGAATTAATAGTTTTCCTCCACAGTGCTGACATGCTGCTTTAACAGACTGATTGTGTGGATGAAGTGAATATGTACTGTAGATGGAGAGATTGAACCAGAGTCTTGTTGACTCTTTTACCACGTTTTAGTGATTTGGTGTGATGAAAATGAATGTTTGCAAAGATCAATAAACAAGTATTTTCCAAGAATGTATTAAGTATTCTGTATTCATTCCAGGAAGTCTATCAAAACTCATAGAGAAAATGTGAAACTTCACTGTAGAGCTGCGTTAAAAAACAAAAGTGAGATAGATTTTTCCGGTTCAAATCGATCTTTATTTGAATGGTCCGATATCAATTCATAAATAGATGGATGACATTTGCCAATGAATCTCTATCTTTACAACTTTCTTCACTGAAACAGTTTTGTCATGGTCACTGTCAACTTTTGCATCATCTGTTGCTTTTTACAAACTGACTGGCTTTGTGCACTTGCTCACTAAACAGAGTTTCTTCTGCACGCCTGGAAAAGTTGGAAGAATGAATTTGATCATTTCCAGGTCAAGTTTGAGAATTGCATAAGAGATGTCTGAAAAAGTTTTGTTCAGTCCTCCTGACATATGACCACAGACTTTATGTAGTCATGGACCAGCTGTCCTTTAAAATATTGTGATGAAGAATCAAATTCAAAATGGTAGAGCTAGTTAAGCCAC
Source organism: Poromitra crassiceps (assembly GCF_964638095.1). Lineage (NCBI taxonomy): Eukaryota > Metazoa > Chordata > Actinopteri > Beryciformes > Melamphaidae > Poromitra > Poromitra crassiceps. The sequence goes on from NC_139635.1 coordinate 13,523,691, forward strand.
CATCAGACCATCAGAATATTTCACATTGAACTGAGTACCAGTAAAAAAAAAAAAAAATTGAACTATATACAGTATATATATATATATATACTGTAGTCCGTAACTACATAAATTCTGTGGGAGGGAGGTGGAAAAGTTGGTGTATCGATAAAAGGAAAATATAAGTGCAGTGGAAACATATTAAGCCAATCTAACCAAACTCCATTCAAAATCATGCAATTTTAACGGAAAAAGACTGCTGGATATCAGGTGGCTCACATCTAGAATTTACATTTTATTCACTCACAGTAACTGCTCCGTGGATTATATATTATGCTGAATTGAAGAGTGGTGCCTGGTAATCCATTTTACGTACTTCTGCATAATAACTTTAAATGAATATGTAATCTTTTTCATAGCAAGACAATGGCATGCACATATTGGATGTTGGTGAGAAACGTTAGCAGATCAACAGAGGCAGACAGCAGTGTGCTCACCAAGCTTTCCATCATGTTTTCCTTCTGGATGTTTTCTCTTTACCTCACTTATTCAGAGAACACAGGGTTAATTTCCCTCATTTGACGATTTGACTGGCATCTGGCGATGTTTTACTCAAGTTAACTGCTGGCACAGGGAACGGGGGAAGGGAAGCACAAGGAAACACACAAAGGATGGTGCCTAACGTCCCACTCAGCTGATCAGAACACTGAGCAGGGTGGGTGGAGGAGGGATTTGGAGGCAAGTGGCATGGGGCTGGACAGGGGTAGAGCAGGAAACCTCAGGCGGACGGCCTCAGGCTGGGAGCAGAACAGATCTGGATGCAGGACCAAAGGGCGGAGCAGGTCCGGAGAGTGATCAGGAGGCAGAGCAGAGGCCGAGCAGGTGGGGGGAGTGGAGACTGTGAGGTGGGGGGAGTGGAGACTGTGAGGTGCGGGGAGTGGAGACTGGGGGGGGTGGAGACTGTGAGGTGCGGGGAGTGGAGACTGTGAGGTGCGGGGAGTGGAGACTGTGAGGTGGGGGGAGTGGAGACTGTGAGGTGGGGGGAGTGGAGACTGTGAGGTGGGGGGAGTGGAGGCTGTGAGGTGCGGGGAGTGGAGACTGAGGTGGGGGGAGTGGAGACTGTGAGGTGGGGGGAGTGGAGGCTGTGAGGTGCGGGGAGTGGAGACTGAGGTGGGGGGAGTGGAGACTGTGAGGTGGGGGGAGTGGAGCCTGTGAGGTGGGGGGAGTGGGGGGAGAATTTTCGAATAATCGTTGTTATTATCAAGGTCGACTTTTATTATTGAAAGTCGAAATTCGAAGAAAAAAAAAGAAAAAAAAAAGTTTTTTTTTTTTTTTTTTTTTTTTTTTTGTGAAATGTTGCATTGTCTCCCCTGATTCTAAGTATAGTCGAATCGCTTGGTTTGAGCAAGTAAAACAATTTTTATAAGCATTTTAAGCAAGGTTTATGGAAAAATGAATGGCGGATGAAATCCCATGAAGAGGGAGAGGGGGTGACTTTGGCACCCCTTTGGCACTCAGACCTGAGCCTACTAAATATTTAATGAACCACTCATGATTGTCAAAACTGTTTTTTATTTTCGAAAATGTCAATGTCATGTAACATGTTCTTTACTTCAGTGGTGCAATGCTTGTTTGAGCTAAAAATCCACAGCAGAAGCTTTTTCTATTAATTAATAAAGCCTCCTTAGATTTAGAATCAGGGGAGACAATGCAACATTTCACTCACACACAAAAAAAAAAAAAAAAAAAAAAAAACATTTTTTTTTTTTTTTCGAATTTCGATTAAAAGTCGACTTTGGCCAGCGAATTTCGAATAGTGTTTTTGCTAGAAATGCCCATCCCTAATATAAATCAAATCAATTATTATTATTAATATTATTATTTTTGATAGGGTGTATTGATAGGGTGTACCAGCTCAGTGGCCTTGTGGTTTGAGTGTCCGCCCTGAGACTGGGAGGTTGTGAGTTCGATCCCCGGCCGAGTCATACCAAAGACTATACAAATGGGACGCATTTGCCTCCGTGCTTGGCACTCAGCATCAAAGGGTTGGAATTGGGGGGTTAGATCACCATATGATTCCCGAGCGCGGCACTGCTGCTGCTCACCGCTCCTCCAGGGGATGGGTCAAATGCGGAGAACAAATTTCACACACTCAGGTGTGTGACAATCAGTGGTACTTTACCTTTACCTTGTACTTTTTTGAATATTTTAAAGTCAGTAATTTTACTTTACTTTTACTTTAATTGGTACCAGTGTTGGGTTACGCGTTACTGTAATAATATTACTTTTCCCAGTAACGACTAGTGTAACGAATTACTACTACAATTGCAGTAATAATATTAGCATTACCCCAAGATAAAAACATTCATTACATCCTTACTATGGTTGATTCCATTCCATGATTGCTCCAGTGAAGTGATTAGACCTATTCACACGTATACGCACATGCAAAGTCTGCATTTTGATGAGAAAGGACGCAATTACCAATTCTGTGGGGTGTAACGGAAAAGTCATATAACGAGTAGTGTAACGAATTACTGTTGACATGGAGTAATAAGTTTAGTTTAGTTTTAGTTTTAGTTTATTGCACATAAAAAAACAAAAAACAATACATGATAGATTAAAAACAAAACATATTGATTGGGAAGGGAAGACAAAGCCATTAAGTAAAGTAATAATATGAATTTTGAAAACATTAATGGGGAATATATTACTTTTTTTAAAGTAACGAGCCCAACACTGATTGGTCAATTTTCACTCAAGTATTTTAATTCGCTACATTTGAAATCCCATACATTACAGAACAGATTGTGTGTCTCTCCATCAGCAGCAGAACATGGATCAACAAACTGACAAACCTGTGGATCCATTCACAGTGAGAAGCGGAATCTGACCTTACTTTGTTTCTGCACTTTATTTGGTATATTGGATGGAGTTAAACTTTCTCAACCTTAATGAAAATAAGAGTGAGAAAACGTATGTTTGGGCGACCCGACCTTTTGGATGGCTGTGTAACTCTTCACCATTTAGCCTCTTACAATCATTCATCTATTAAGAATCTTTGGTGTGTTTTTTGACAGCTCATTTAAATTTGATAAACATATGTGTGTAAATGTGCTTTATGAATAAACTTTGACTGGGCTTTGACTTGATTTCTAATATTAGTTAAGGTCCTATATGTGTAAGAATCAGGAAGCAATTAACATGTAGCACCCCCCCCCCTTCCCCCCAATGAGTAAACACCCCACAATGTAACTTAAAAAATGAGACCAGCCATGTCTCTCTCCTTCTATGATTTCTATGAGAAGGACTTGGGAGGACTCAGGCTGTTTCTGCATGCTTCTGCTTCATTTCTACAACACAGCCCAGCCAGTAAACCAGAGGAGAAGGACAGCAACACTAGCTAACATAAGCTTAGAAATGGAGTCTGCTAAAGTCAGCAAACGCCCTAAGCACACAAATAAAAGTTAAATCTAAAGCCCGCCTATCACAATGTTACTTTGCCCATGCAGCTGAGCAGCTCAGAGTCCGGCCGCTAACGTTAGTAGCTGAGATGGCCGGCTGGTCCTGGCTCCTCAGATCACGAAAATCAGGTGCTGCATGCTTACTTTTGTTGACTTAAAAAAATAACTATTAATTAAGCAACATAAAGTGCCATATTTACAGAGCTAGAGCCAAAAAGAAACATATGTAATGTTTACACGAGGAAGCCCCTCAAGGCAAATATTGGTGGGTTGTGTACTCACATGTACGAAAGACAAGGATTCACGCATTCAAAGACACGTGAGTAGGGCGTAAGTGAAGGATCCCCCCCCCCCCCCCCCCCCCCCCCCCCCCGTGTTGGTGTGAACACACAGTAAGACGCAAGTGAGGTAAATGTATATCCAATTAGGAGAAATGGGATGTCCACTGCCTCTTTAAAACCGCTCCTCTTTCTGGAATACAACACAGCATGATAACTCCTCCCTCTTCTTCCTTTTCCCTCCCCTTTCACAGATCTGCCAGTTTAAAGATGGGTGTAAATAACATGTTGTGAAGGGCAAGAGCCGACATGCCCATTCACTGCAGATCAGCAAATAAACATGAAGACAAGGAACAGACTTTTGGTTTGTATCAGAGCACATCTTGTTTTAACAGCCAGTGAAACTAGAGACCACCTTGCGATGGGATCACACCAGCTGCGACGCCTATACCCCCCTACTTCCAGACTCCTTGCTTGACCACACACACACACACACACACACACACACACACGCACACGCACATGCACACACACACACACACACACACACACACACACACACACACACACACACACACACACACACACACACACACAGGTGAAAACAATACCCACACAGAGACTCACAAGGTGAAACCAATACCAGCCACTTGCTGTTGCGGCAGTTGCGCGGCAGGTAACTATCTGACACTGTTACTGAGGAGGGAAATGTCGCAGCAAGGAATACAGATGGGTGAGACACAGTCATCGAAAATGGAAATGGCGCAGCAAGAAACTCAGTTGGACGAGAAACGATCAGTGAAAAGTGAAATAGCACAGCAAGAAACTCAGCCGGACGAGAAACGCTCAGTGAAAAGTGAAATGGCGCAGCAAGAAACTCAGCCGGACGAGAAACGCTCCGTGAAAAGTGACACGGAGCAGGAAGGGATTCAGCTGGATGAAACGCGGTCAGTGAAAATGGAAATGGAGCAGCGGGGAATTCAATTGGACGCAAAACTCTGCTGTTCCATCTGTGTGGATCTACTGAAGGATCCGGTGACTATTCCCTGTGGGCACAGCTACTGCATGAGCTGTATTAAAAGCTGCTGGGATGAAGAGGAGGAAAGGGAAATCTACATCTGCCCTCAGTGCAGACAGACCTTCACACCGAGGCCTGTCCTGGTGAAAAGTATGATATTAGCAGAGTTGGTGGAGGATCTGAAGAAGACCGGAATCAAGACGATAGAAGCTGGTCCCCCTCCTCCTCCTCCTCCTCCCCCTCCTCCTCCTCCTATTCCTGAGCACTGCTATGCTGGACCTGGAGATGTGGCCTGTGATGTCTGCACTGAGAGAAAGCTGAAAGCCCTCAAGTCCTGTCTGATGTGTCTGGCCCATTACTGTGAGCAGCACCTCCAGCCTCACTATGATGCACCTCCATTACAGAAACACATACTGGTCGAAGCCACCATGAAGCTTCAGGATGACGTCTGCTCTCTCCATGACGAGGTGATGAAGGTTTTCTGCCGTACTGATCAGCAGTGTATCTGTTATCTCTGCTCCATGGATGAACATAGAGGCCACGACATAGTCTCAGCTGCAGCAGAACGGGCTGAGAGGCAGAAGGAGCTCGGGGTTTGTCGGCAAAACATCCAGCAAAGAATCGAGAACCAGGAGAGAGATATGAAGGTGCTTCAAGAGGAGGTGGAGGCTATCAATCTCTCTGCCGACAAAGCAGTGGAGGACAGTGAGAAGGTATTCACTGAGCTGCTCCGTCTCATTGAGAAAAGAGGCTCTGATGTGAAGGAGCAGATCAGATCCCAGCAGAAAGTGGAAGCGAGTCGGGCCGAAGAACTTCAGTTTAAGCTGAAACAGGAGAATGCTGATCTGAGGAGGAAAGACACTGAGCTGGAACGGCTCTCACACACAGAGGATCACACCCATTTTCTACTCAATTTCCTCTTGCTGATACGTCTCAGTGAGTATACAGACTTACCCAGCACCGTCCGTCCTCTGCGCTACTTTGAGGATGTGACTGAGGCTGTGTCAGTGGTCAGCGATAAACTACAGGACATCCTTACCGAGGAATGGCCTAAGATCTCACAGACAGTTACCGACGCGGATGTTTTACTGTCACAACCCAGAGAGCCCAAAACCAGAGCTGAATTCTTCGAACTTTCACATCAAATCACACTGGATCCAAACACAGTAAACCCAAAGCTGTTATTATCTGAGGGGAACAGAAAAGCAACACGTCTGCCAGAAGAACAGTTGTATTATAATCACAAAGACAGATTCATTAACAATTTCCAGGTCCTGAGTGTAGAGGCTCTGAGTGGACGTTGTTACTGGGAGGTGGAGCGCAGCGGCGGTCGAGTTTCGGTAGCAGTCTCATATAAGGATATTAGCAGAAGAGGAACCGCAAGTGAATGTGGATTTGGTAACAATGAAAAGTGTTGGGCATTATATTATTACAACAATAGTTATCAATTCAGACATAACATTATCAACACTCCCATCCAAGGCCCTCGGTCGTCCAGAGTAGGAGTGTACCTGGATCAGAGTGCAGGTATTCTGTCCTTCTACAGCGTCTCTGACACCATGACTCTCCTCCACAGAGTCCAGACCACGTTCACTCAACCTCTCTATGCTGGACTTTGGGTTGATACTGGAGCCACTGCTGAGGTGTGTAAGCTTAAGTAGACAGGAGTTATTCAAGTAAACAAGTGCAGATTTGCAGTAGCTGTGACCACATATTGAAATGCAGGATGGCGGGGGCAGCCCACCCTACTCTGCCTCTGTCACCCTGTATTTTGAAATTTGACCCCCACCACCCCCTTTTAGCCAATTGGCAAGAAAACAAAACGCACACTCGACCCAAATGTCAGCCCTCTAGGGCGGAAAACTGTGGTCGCCAAAGGTGGTGAACCTTTTGTGGACCAACAGAGCGACCTATTCACCTTATGTAGCCCCGCCCACTTGACCCATTGTGTCACGACTTCCTGTTCAAAACGCCGGCTGTTTTACCTGCTCAAACTAGTCTGACTCACCTGGTCAAACTTTGACTCACATATAAGTCAGACTAGGTTTATGAGTCACAGTAAGTGTAAAGACAATCAGAACTTCCGATTGTGTTTACACTTCCTGTTAGCCTCTCAGGCCAGACAGTCTCTTCTACATAAGGTGAATAAAGCTGCTGGTTGCAGCTAAAAATCTCCATATTTGTTGCTAGCTTCACTCACCTGTCAATCAAACATTGTGGGCGGATCTTGTATTTGCTGTTGGTGTAGTTTGAGTGTATCTTCTCTCTGTCTGTTCTCTGCTCATGCTACACTCTGTTCTCTGCTCATGCTACACTCTGTTCTCTGCTCATGCTACACTCTGTTCTCTGCTCATGCTACACTCTGTTCTCTGCTCATGCTACACTCTGTTCTCTGCTCATGCTACACTCTGTTCTCTGCTCAGGCTACACTCTGTTCTCTGCTCATGCTACACTCTGTTCTCTGCTCATGCTACACTCTGTTCTCTGCTCATGCTACACTCTGTTCTCTGCTCATGCTACACTCTGTTCTCTGCTCATGCTACACTCTGTTCTCTGCTCAGGCTACACTCTGTTCTCTGCTCATGCTACACTCTGTTCTCTGCTCATGCTACACTCTGTTCTCTGCTCATGCTACACTCTGTTCTCTACTCATGCTACACTCTGTTCTCTGCTCATGCTACACTCTGTTCTCTGCTCATGCTACACTCTGTTCTCTGCTCATGCTACACTCTGTTCTCTGCTCATGCTACACTCTGTTCTCTGCTCATGCTACACTCTGTTCTCTGCTCATGCTACACTCTGTTCTCTACTCATGCTACACTCTGTTCTCTGCTCATGCTACACTCTGTTCTCTGCTCATGCTACACTCTGTTCTCTGCTCATGCTACACTCTGTTCTCTGCTCATGCTACACTCTGTTCTCTGCTCTTGCTACACTCTGTTCTCTGCTCATGCTACACTCTGTTCTCTGCTCATGCTACACTCTGTTCTCTGCTCATGCTACACTCTGTTCTCTGCTCATGCTACACTCTGTTCTCTGCTCATGCTACACTCTGTTCTCTGCTCATGCTACACTCTGTTCTCTACTCATGCTACACTCTGTTCTCTGCTCATGCTACACTCTGTTCTCTGCTCATGCTACTCTGTTCTCTGCTCATGCTACACTCTGTTCTCTGCTCATGCTACACTCTGTTCTCTGCTCATGCTACACTCTGTTCTCTGCTCATGCTACACTAACTGCCTAACTCTTGTTTATTCTAAACTGGAAACATAAAATGCATCACTTCCTGTGCAGCAGAGGAAAAACAATGGAAACAATTTCATGGACTGGATGTAGTTTGAATCACCATTGTGTTATATCAGTCAGTAATAGAATATCCAAACAGGCATTTATTCATATGAATTATGCATCTTTTATGGCAGATATGTATTGTTTCTGTTCCACTGCATGGACCTTAAAGCCCCATTCAGCAAGTTTTGCTATTGGAGAAACAGCGCCCTCTGGGTGCAATAGTATCGGCAATCGATATCGCCGTTCAAAGTCAACAAAACACAGCGCCAGAAAGCTCTATGTACATGTTGTGACATTGGGTACTCACCACGTGTAATAATAATCCATAGTTATGTGAAATGTAAGTTACTTCCTTGTTTTACTGAACACAGCGCTTCAGCTGTACACAGCGCATGTGCAGTATGCCGCACATGCTGCCTCCAGGCTGCCTCCGGGAAGCTCGCACAAAACTGCGTATTGCCAGGAGAGGCCTTTGGAGGGCGTTGAGGGACCAATAGAGGCGACATTCTCCCTCTCAGAATACACTGGACCATATTCAATGACTAACAAGCTGTTATATTAAGGTGAAAAAGTGACTGATTGGGGCTTTAAAGGAAAATTAAGTTTTTTTTTTACAACCTGGATCTCATTTCCAGCTTTAAATATGATTTTTAAATCACCCTCATAAGTTCGGTTTGATATACTGTACATGCCCTGAAAAGATAATATGTTTTGAACTGCGACCTGAAAAGTAGGAATATGGGGCATGTGTAATGCTTGTATTTATGTCCTGTAAATAGCTTATTTTCTCACACGCAACAGCTCATATCCTTATTATATCATAGAGACAATGAGAAAATTAACAATGTATTTACCTTGGTTCACCCTGGCTCTGCTGTCTGTCACATTAGAGATAACAGCTCCTGTTCCCCCCACCCCGGGCTCAAATAAATACAAGCAGCCATCGAATTCAAATGAATCGTCTATATTCTGGAAAACAGATATCAGTAGTGTTTACCATGCTAGGCTACACATCGGCTACAGACCTTGCAAGTCCCCCGGATGTGCTTTGCCACGCCCCAAAGGGACTTGCAGGGTCTGTAGCCGATATCTAGCCTAGCATGCGTGGTAAATACTGCTGATATTTATCTGATTTCGAGATTATGGATGATGCATTTGAATTTTATGGCCGTCCGTATGGAATAACATCATATGGATTACAAACTGAGCAGCGGGGGAACAGGAGCTGCAATCTACCAATGTGACTGACAGGAAACAGAACAGGCTGAGACAGCTGCACCAAGGTAAATACATGTACATCATTACATTTATCATTGTCTCTATGATATAATAAGGATATGAGCTGCTGCCTCTCAGAGAATAAGCTATTTACAGGACGTAAATACAAGCATTACACATATACCTCCTTTAATGGAGCCATCACTAGAAGTCCTTCCTTTATTATGTTGTTTTTGTTCCTGACACTTTGTAACGTTGTTTAAAGAAACAAGGGCAAATTCGGCCCCAGACCACGTGCGGCGTGTGGCAACCCTGGGTTGTGGCTCGATGGGGTACAGCCACGGATGGAGTGATGCAAAGTGGTGGCAATTGTTATTCCATGTAATTTGTGTTACTTCTTTCTTGTGTAGTGTCATGACGAAAGCAAAGATACAACAGGGTGAGATAAAGCCAAGGATACATCGCCCCAATATGAAAGTAGCCTATAATACAGTGTGTGTGTGTGTGTGTGTGTGTGTGTGTGTGTGTGTGTGTGTGTGTGTGTGTGTGTGTGTGTGTGTGGTATTCTTTTTTTTTTACATTTGATTGTGGCGATTGGGTTGCTTCATAATCGGGACATTAAACTATCCCATGTGGTTTTTGCTGGGTCGGGTGTCCAAAAATTATGTATTTTGTAGCTCCATAGTGACATTTCAGTGTTACAGCTTTTGACACGGATCTGCTTAGTTGCAACTCGGCTGGCGGGCTGGGTGGATGGTGCTTGAAGTGGGCGGCCATACCGTGTATGTTAAAATCGTTGCAAAAGACCTAACCAAAACTTACAAAAATAAATGAATGTCTTCTTTTAATGTCGATACAAAGGATCACTGGGTCGGAATGTTGAAGCACGCATTTCAGAACTCGATATTTGCAAAGATTGCTGTCCCTCTTCCACAAGCAGGAAACCAGTGGCCGCAGCGAAACAAGACCAAACATACCACAGTAACGTCCGCTAATTCATCAAGAAACTAATTCCACACAGCCAGAGCATCCTGAGTCCTTTGTATCGACATTAAACTCAGAAGTTGATGTTTGTTTGTAATGTGTGGCTCATTGCTGCGTCCCAAGCGGGCGGGGTCAGGCGTATTGAAACACCCCCCCCCCCCCCCCCTTCGGGAAACGAGAGTGAAACTCACCGAGCGTCCCCAAGAGTGAAAAGCGTCCTTTGCGTACTATGACTGATCCCATGATCCCATGATCCTCACTGACTTTCTGGCGAGTTGACTACGTGCATTCCGTACATGGTAAAATGTGAACTACAGATCATTATAATTGGTAGTAGTAGTAGTATAATCAATAGAGAGCAGCCATTTTTTCCCTCCACGGTCATAGATGAAGTTTGAAATTTAAGGTTGGGGGTTCACAAAGAATTTTGAGGAAAATCAATAATTAGGATACCAGCAGGTGCATTTTCATATCCTGACTAAGGGGCCCAACACACCATACGCCAAGGCAGTTTCATTTCAGCGTAATTTCAGTGGCTATTGTGAGATTTACCATAGAAACCAAACTCTCACAAACCGCAAAACCTGCACCAGATGGCCTACAACTTCAATAAATGCAATCATTGGGGGGTACGGTGGTGCAGTGGTAAGCGCTGTCGCCTCACAGCTCGAAGGTCCTGGGTTCGATTCCCACCTGGGACGCTGTGAACGCTGAAGGAAAGCGTGCCCGTCTGCATGTCCTCGAGTGCCCACCGCCCAGGTGGGGTCGTCAAAAGGGCCTTTCTGTGTGGAGTTTGCATGTTCTCCCGGTGCCTCCCGGGGGTTTCCTTCATATAGGAACCCCCTTCACCAAAAACATGCAATATCCTGGTTGCTAATGTGGTTCCTCCTCTGGTCGTTAAGGGCGCCTGTTCAGAGGGAAAGGAACTGGTTGGAATAGCGTGAACCCCCCACGTGCTACTATATCCTACCGGTGAAGCTTCCTCTGTCAGGTGAAAAGAAGCGGCTGGCTAACTGCCCATGTCTCGGAGGAAGCATGGAGCCAGTTTCGGCTCTCCCCAGATCAGCAGAGGGTGGAGTAGCAACCAGGATAAATAAATTAAATTGGCACTAATGGGGGATAAAAATGGGATAAAAAAATCGGGGGGGGAAATGCAATCATTCTATCCACCTTATTCCTAGATGGCATGATGCTTTACGTGAATATGGGCGCTTCTTCCGGTGTAATCCTCCCACCGTTACGTTGCTGACACGGACACAACATAGTGCGTCTGTAAACAATGTTTCAAAGCTGCAGGCGAAGGAAGCAAATCACATCCAGCTTGGCCGATAAATATCCAGAGTTGTTCAAAGAGCAACAGGTTAGCGGATGTGACAGATCACATTATTACATTCCCTCAAATAGGTCGTCATATGAGCAAGCAACTTTTTTTTTCAGCATCAGAGTTTGACGAGGAAATGCGTTGAGTACGAGCGCCGCAGCAGACCCTCGGCCAGCAAGTAACGTTAACAAGCTGCAACAATCAGTCACGTTCTAGACCGGACTTTGCAGCCATAATCATTTTACAGCGGGGCATTCAAAAATAAGGTGGATAGGAATTCAGAAAACAGAATTTGAACACAGAAAATTACAGGTGTCAGAGGCAGTGGGCAAGCTCTGCCCTTTTCCCACGAGGACCCGGAAGTAACCCCGAAAGCAGTAATTCCTCGAATGGCCACTTGAGGGCTTACAAGTCCCCTCGTTCCCGTGCACCCCGATGTTAAAATGCCCCACTTTTAAGCATCTTTACTGCCTGGGCCTTAACACGGTTTTGGTCTATATAGCTAATTTCACCTTTTCATAACAACTGTAGGGTGGTAATTTTTTATATAACTCGCCCGTTTGGAGTAAAATAGATGATAGAAAAGGGACAGCCACCACTTCAACTCAAAGCGGGAGCCCAAAATCAATGGGATAGCTAGGGAGGGAGGGAGGGAGACCGACCTGAAGGTAAGCGTGCACACTCAGGCTATGCCGCTCCGATATTGGCTCATAATAAATTTCAGCTAATCCAGACAAGTGTGCGAGTGTGTGATTTCCTCTTTGTATATTTAGCTAATAATCTATATATTGAGTTTGCATTCTGCTGCCAATGATGCGTAAATGGTGTATTTTTAGATCAGCAAACCCTTTTAAACCTGATTGCAATTATAGGCTAATAGGGATGGAATTGAATGTCTACATGTTATGTGTAGATCACATAACACCTCCTGTACCTTGATCTTAGCGTGGGTTCAGCACCAGTCTGTGCGCAAAATGATCAGACATGATATTCCTATAGTCAATTCTGTGGCATGCATGTGCTGACATTATTTAAATCCTTACATACATTTTTGGCTACGGCCACAGGGGTTCAGTGAACCCCCAGAACCAACGCAAACTTCTCTCATGTCCACGGTGCTGACATGCTGGTTTAACAGATTGTGTGGATGAAGTGAATAATACTATATAGATGGAAATACTGGACCAGTCTTTTTACCAGATTTGGGTTATTTTATGTGTGATCATCAAAGTGAATGTTTACAAAGATCAATAAAGTTTTGCATTCCAAGAATGAATAAAGCATTGCTCCTGTATTTATTCCAGGAATTATATCAAAGCTACTAGAGAAAAATGTGAAACTAATATTACATTGTAACAAAGACGATTTTTCCTCCTGAATCACAAGAGTGGCGTCTTCATGTTTAGAGCAGATGTGGAATCAAAAGTCAAATGAAGCAGCAGTGTTACCAAAGAAGAAACTAGTGCAGATGGAAAGAATGAAGGACCATCCTGTTGTTGATCGGGGTATAAATATATAATGAAGTATAATTCACTTTTGTCTTTCTAATTGAGACGTGGAAAATTGTCAAAAACCGAAATTGAAGAGTGAAAAACAGTAAAAAGAAAAATTTAAAATTGAAGGTGAAAATAAATTGTCAAACTGAATAGAAAAAAACAAAAACAATCAAAGTCTGACCCCATTTTTCATTTTGGCCATTCCTTTTTTATCATTATTCATTTTGGATTGTAAAAATGCAAAATTAACATTGAAAAGTAAAATTAAAAGGCTGGGAAGCAAGCTGGAGGCTAGCAGGCTGAATCAGGCTTGAGGCCAGCAGGCTGAATCAGGCTTGAGGCTAGCAGGCTTGAGGCTAGTAGGCTGGGAAGCAGGCTGGAAGCTAGCAGGCTGAGAAGCAGGCTGGAAGCTAGCAGGCTGAAGCAGGCTGAAGCAGGCTGGAAGCTAGCAGGCTGAGAAGCAGGCTGGAAGCTAGCAGGCTGAAGCAGGCTGGAAGCTAGCAGGCTGAGAAGCAGGCTGGAAGCTAGCAGGCTGAAGTAGGCTGGAGGCTAGCAGGCCGGAGGCTAGCAGGCTGGGAAGCAGGGCGAGATTCAGACTGGAAGCTGGCAGGCTGGCTATGGCTAGTTGGCAGGGGCGTTCCTCTGCCTTTCCGACATGCTGCCACTCCGAACGTTAACTTCCATTATTCGGACTGGCGGTCGTTCACCTTAGAAGCCGCAATGCCGACCTTAGGTTTAGGCGTGGGGGTGGGAGAGGTTAGGTTTTGGGTTAGGGTCTGGGGGAGGTTAGGTTTAGGCATGGGGGGAGGTTAGGTTTGGCGTGGGGGCTGGGAGAGGTTAGTGAAAAACGGGGAATATAGACCCCCTTTCTGAGTGCCGATATTTCGGAGTGGCAGAACGTCGGAGTGGCAGCACGTCGGAGTGGCAGCATGTAACCGTTGGCAGGCAGGTTGGAAGATGGCAGACATGACGCTAGCCAGCTGGGTTGCAGGGCTGTTGAGGAAGACCTTAAATGACATTGTACTGTATGGACTATAATGTAGCTGCCTCTCTGTCCTCCTCAATAAGGAGAATAATAACAACCTCTCTTAGTTCATCCTCTAAAGATGTGTCTGCTGGGTCCATGGTTTGCTTGTTCTGTCAGAATCATGCAGACAGCAGCGAGGCAGAAGAGTGAGACTCAAACAAGCCCAGTAGTCACAGTAGGCAAATAATACAGAACATACGTCATAACTAAACAAACAAGTAAGCAAAGAAAGGCAGGTGGCTGAGAACTTAAATAATAGACGAGCAAATCAACGAAACAAGGGCCAGATTGTGAGGCAATGAACAGTGTGAGGAAAACACTGAGAGCAGGCCAGGGCTAACAAGGCTTGATGCAGGGCAGGTGTGGAGGGGAAGGAGCACAGAAAGACAGAAGGGAGAGAAGTCTGAGGGCATCTAGTGGACTGATGGAGAATGGCAACTAGTACATTCAGTAGATGCCAGATTGTGACATGAGCTGCATTTTAAATCCCATTACAGAACAGATGGTGTGTCTCTCCATCAGCAACAGAAACTGGATGCACATTAACTGCCAAACTGTGGATCCATTCACAACGAGAAGACACATCTGACTGTACTTATTGTTTCTGCACTTTGATGATTCCTAATGTTTCCAGTTAAGAAAAATCGAGTTTGAACTTTAGCTTGAGGAACTTAGGAACTTTTACTATGACTTTTAAATGAGAAAATATTAAAATAGATATGAGAGAGAGAGAGAGAGAGAGAGAGAGAGAGAGAGAGAGAGAGAGAGAGAGAGAGAGAGAAGATTATAGGTCAAAAGCAACAGTGAAAAGGTGGGTTGTGAAGGCTTTTTTGGAAAGATGACATACGAGTATGAAAGACAATGAGTTTTGTCAGATGTGACTGGGGAGGGCATTCCAGAGGGAGGGGGCGGCTGCAGCAAGGCCCTGTCAGAGGCCTTCCTGTCACAGCTTTAGCAAAGAGATACCTGTGATTCTTGTCAAAGTGGATATAAAGTGTATGATCATATTCAGCCAAACAGTGAGATGGAGATTTGCAATAATGAGGAACAAAATAATAAATGTACTCCATTAACTCCGCCCATGTCGGACAGCTCACTGTGGTGGGGTAGATAGTGTGTCCAGTACAGTGCTGATGCACTATCCTGTTCAGGTGGACGCGAGACAAAAGACTTATGACGAAGACACAACTAACACGATGCAAAATAAAAGGAAAAGGGGAGCAGGGAAGATACAGCTCTGCTCATGTATGGGTCACATGACACACACCATTATCTTAATGACAGCCAACAGAGAAAATATATGAAAGAAATATAGAAATCATATCTAGCACACATCATGAGAGGGCTGAACTGAAACAAAGGCAAGAGACAACCCAAAGCATGGCTGCCATGATGTTGCAGTGAAACAACCTATTAGCCTTCAGGCCTTATCAATTATGTAAGTTATTTGGTGCAGAATCAGATGACGTACAAATATACAAACGTGTGTCATTAACAAAGAGTAATTCGGCCAACGTCTGCCTAACGTATGCTACTATCATGGAGAATATGCCCGCTGCTGATGACTGCAATCGTGCAAAAATAATAATAAATATAGCCGCAAGCGGCGATGCGGGGTCCAAGCTTCCGATGACTTGGGGGGTGTATGTCAGATAATATAGACACTGAATTGCACATTTAGTCAGAGTTGGTATGTGCACAAGTGCACAAAGTTTGGTTGAGATTTGGTGACCTGACCGGGTTCAAGCAGTAGTAGCAGTAGTAAAAGTAGTGTTAGTGTATATGTGTGTAAGTGTGTATGTTTCCAACCTATGTGCAAGGTCTGGCTACTGTAGCCCTTACAGTTTTTGACGTGCATGCTGTTTTAGGGCGGAATAATAATAATAATAATAATGATTTAAGCTGTGGTGATGGGGGCTTTATATAGTACCAGGAGAAGGGCATTTATGATGTCATTTATGATGTAATTTATGATGTCATTTATGATGTCATTTATGATGTCATAACTGACGTCGTCATAGAGAAGGTGACAGTCTTGTGACATCACTGATGATGTCATCTATGATGTCATCTATGATGTCATCTATGATGTCATCTATGATGATATAGTGTCAAAGTTTAAACATTTATCATTTCAAGACGGTTTCACGTATCCAAATTCTTTATACAACTTTAGATCAGGGAAGTCCAGAGATGACACAGAAAAAGTTTGGGCTCATTCGGGCAAATGGCCTAGGACGAGTTCGTTTTTTTTTTTGGAAAATCTAGCAGGCTTAAATGGGTGTGAGTTATGGGTCAATACGCAAAAGGGTCTGTTATAGCGCCACCATCTGGCCAATATGGCTAATTTTTTGTCTCTGAGCAGTGGGGCACATTTCCAACCTATGTGCAAGGTCTGGCTACTGTAGCCCTTACAGTTTTTGACGTGCATGCTGTTTTAGGGCGGAATAATAATAATAAATATAGACACTGAATTGCACATTTAGTCAGAGTTGATATGTGCACAAGTGTACCAAGTTTGTAGTAAGTAATATGTAGTAAGTAGCAGTGGTGGTGGTAAGCCAAATGGTGGCTGTCAAAGAGGCTTATTAAGCAATGGACTTTTTCTAGGCAAACTGTCATAATTTCAAATCCTAGTTTCTTGATAAGCTTAGATTTGTTAACCATGATTTGTTAACCATTTGTCACTATCCAGTTTTCCTAGTCCATTGGATGAAGATAGTGTGCTGCTTCTACTGTACACTTCTGACATCGTTATAGATCTGCTCAGTGAGGAAAGGATTAAACAAACTGTTCCTGAATTGTGATCTAAGTAATTGGTTGTCACAATGAAAAGCCAATGCTTTTGTAGTAGTGGTGGTAGTCATAAATCTGGTCTGCATAAGCACAAGGCCAGAATTTGAACCATTTGTCATGAAATTAATGTAAAATCCTAACTGTTACTAGATACTCCACATGGTACATTTCTAGTGTCTCTGTATAGGTATAACAAGATTAATATTCAGGTTGTGTAAATCACCCTTTAAGTCAAACTGTTAGTGGCTTAATAGGTTATCAGTTAACAAGGTACTTGTCTGTTATTCAGATGTTTTAAAAGGGTAAGCTTGGGCACAGTGGACATCTACAAGTTGGCAATAAAAGTGTAAGCTCAAGGTTGACTAAAGGAGTTAGGATATAATGCATAAAAAACTGGGACAAAAGACAGCAAAGGAGGCAGATATATGATTCAAACAATAAGTTTTTATTGCAAATAATAGTTTTTATGAAATGAAAAACTTAAAGTAAAAAGAAATGTATCAATCCACTTTGTCCTTGTGTGGGGCTGAGTCGGGGTTTCTGGACTGTGTGGAGGGACTGTCGAGTCGTGGAGTCAAGTCTGAGTCAGGGCTATGATTTGATTGTCTATTATGTCAACTCGGATGTGATTGAGCATGAGGATGGCTTCTTCAATTTCGTCTGTAGTGATTTGAGTTGGTGATTGGGGGGGGGGGGGGCGGGCGTCAGAAAGGTACTTTCTGTACTTTCTGTACTCCAGAAAGGTGTACAGACAGACTAACAGATAGACAGACAAACAGACACTCAGACACACAAGTTACTTGCCTCCTTGCTGTTGTGGAGTGGATGAGGTACTGCGAGAGCTGATGTTATGTAGAGGAAGGATGAGCTACTTTACTTGCCGCAGGTTTGCTCTGGAAATGCTGGATGAATGCAGGATGCTGGCACGAGGTGAGTGATGACTGCACAAGTGTGATTTAAGCTGTGGTGATGGGGGCTTTATATAGTACCAGGAGAAGGGCATTTATGATGTCATTTATGATGTAATTTATGATGTCATTTATGATGTCATTTATGATGTCATAACTGACGTCGTCATAGAGAAGGTGACAGTCTTGTGACATCACTGATGATGTCATCTATGATGTCATCTATGATGTCATCTATGATGACATAGTGTCAAAGTTTAAACATTTATCATTTCAAGACGGTTTCACGTATCCAAATTCTTTATACAACTTTAGATCAGGGAAGTCCAGAGATGACACAGAAAAAGTTTGGGCTCATTCGGGCAAATGGCCTAGGACGAGTTCGTTTTTTTTTTTGGAAAATCTAGCAGGCTTAAATGGGTGTGAGTTATGGGTCAATACGCAAAAGGGTCTGTTATAGCGCCACCATCTGGCCAATATGGCTAATTTTTTGTCTCTGAGCAGTGGGGCACATTTCCAACCTATGTGCAAGGTCTGGCTACTGTAGCCCTTACGGTTTTTGACGTGCATGCTGTTTTAGGGCAGAATAATAATAATAATAATAAATATAGCCGCAAGCGGCGATGCGGGGTCCAAGCTTCCGGTGACTTGGGGGGTATATGTCAGATAGTACACATTTATTCAGACCTGTTATGTGCACAAGTAAACAAAGTTTGGTTGAGATCCGGTGACCTGACGGTTTCCAAGCAGTACTAGTAGTAGTAGTAGTAGCAGTAGTAGTAATAGTAGTAGTAGTAGTGTTGGTAGTAGTGGGAGTGGTAGCAGTAGTAGCAGCAGAAGTACTAAGAATAGTAGTAGTAGTAGTAGCAGCAGCAGCAGTAGTAGTGGTGGTTGGCTGTTATAGCGCCACCATCTGGTGGATAGGTGTAATTTTTTCCTCTGAGTAGTGGGTGATGTCTTGAAACTATGTGGAAAGGTGGGTGATGTGGGGCGTATGGTTTCTGAGATCCACACACTTTTAGGGCAGGAAAAGAACAAAAGCAAATACACACAAGTTTAGACATTTATCATTTCAAAACGGTTTCACGTATCCAAAGTCCTTTAATAACCTTAGGTCGGGGTAGTCCATAGATGACCCAGAAAAAGTTTTGTGTGATTTGGCCAAACGGTCTAGGAGGAGCTCGCAAAAGTAGGTTTTTGATCTAATTCAAAATGGCGGAAAATCTACCAGACAGAAATGGGCGTGGCCTAGTAGGTTAGATGCATGATGCTCCAGGGAAACCAGTAGATGTGGAATTTTGATTCTACATCTCGCGATATGGACCGACAAACGTGAAATTGGCTGTTATAGCGCCACCATCTGGTGGATTGGTGTGATTTTTTTACTCTGAGTAGTGGGTGATGTCTTGAACCTGTGTGGAAAGTTTGGGTGATGGGGGGTGTATGGTTTCTGAGATCCACACACTTTTAGGGCAGGAAAAGAACAAAAGCAAATACACACTAGTTTAGACATTTATCATTTCAAAACGGTTTCACATATCCAAAATCCTTTAATAACTTTAGGTCGGGGTAGTCCATCGATGACCCAGAAAAAGCTTCATGTGATTTGGCCAAACGGTCTAGGAGGAGCTCGCAAAAGTAGGTTTTTGATAAAATTCAAAATGGCTGAAAATCTAGGCACACACAAATGGGCGGGGCCTAGATGGATAGATGCGTATTGTTCCAAGGAATCCCTGAGAAGTGAAATTTTGAGTATAGGACACACGGTTCAGAAGATATGGACCATAACGCGAAATGGTCTGTTATAGCGCCACCATCTGGTGGATTGGTGTATTCTTTTCTCTCTGAGTAGGGGGTGACCTCTTGAACCTAGGTGGAAAGTTTAGGTGATGTGGAGGGTATGGTTTCTGAGATCCACACACCTTTAGGGCAGAAAAAGAAGAAAAACAACACACTAGACACTAGACACTAGTTTGTTATAATCTAACTAAATGCTTCGAAGGTGACTTTACCACTGTGAGGACCCAATCAATGAATACCACGGAGATCACAAGCACCTTTGGCGATCTGATTGGTTGAAATTAACACCCACCAGCGGTGATAGACAGATGGGTAATCCAATCACCTGCCAAGTAGCTTGGAAAAAGTGCCCGCCTCCGTCAGCGGGTCTGGTTACTCTATTCCCAGATCGACTGGTTTAGTGAAATGTATGTGGAACTATACCGTCCATCTGGCAGCGTCAGGTTAAGAACCAAGTACCACCTTCCCCTACAGGCTAAACCTAGACCAAAGCAATCGTACCAAATCTTGAGATGAAAGCATAAGATGAGAGAGACTAAATACTCGAACTTGAGTAAATAAAGAAACACTATCAGAAGGCATTTCAAATGCATTGTCCCAAAACATAAATAACCCAAAAAATAACCCAACCCAAAGTGCATTTGTGATGCATAAACTACAGTAAGCTACTGTTAACGTTTAGCTGTATAGCCAGGGAGCCATGAAAACACATGTCCACTCCAAAGCAATCGATTACCAATAAACTGATGGTGTTGTTACGTTTTTTTTGTTCAATTTGTGTCTGATTCATGAATGTATAAGTCTGATGTGATGATGATGTGTGTGTGTGTATGTGTGTGTGTGTGTGTGTGTGTGTGTGTGTGTGTGTGCATGTGTGCATGTGTGTGTGTGTGTGTGTGTGTGTGTGTGTGTGTGTGTGTGCATGTGTGCATGCGTGCGTGTGTGTGCGTGCGTGCGTGCGTATGTGTGTATGACACCTGTGTGTGGAGTGAAGCACTCTGGGAGATGAAGTACAGCCGTGGTGGCCATTTTAGTATATGTGTGTGTGTGTGTCTGTGTTTGTTTGTTTGTTTGTTTGTTTGTGTGTGTGTGTGTGTGTGTGTGTGTGTGTGTGTGTGTGTGTGTGTGTGTGTGTGTGTGTGTGTGTGTGTGTGTGTGTGTGTGTTTGTGTGTGTTTAGTGTCAGGGCATGTGTCATCAAAAGTTTAAACATTTATCATTTCAAGACGGTTTCACGTATCCAAATTCTTTCTAAGATTTTTAATCAGGGAAGTCCAGAGATGACACACAAAAAGTTTGCGCTCATACGGGCAAATGGCCTAGGACGAGTTCGTTTTTTTTTTTTTTGAGGAAGTCCAAGATGGCGGAAAATCTAGCAGACTTAAATGGGCGTGGTCTATATGGATAGATGCATATTGATCCAGGGAATCCAGCAGATGTGGAATTTTGATTCTACGCCTCATGGTTCAGCAGTTATGGGTCAATACGCAAAAGGGTCTGTTATAGCGCCACCATCTGGCCAATATGGCTATTTTTTTGTCTCTGAGTAGTGGGGCACATTTCCAACCTATGTGCAAAGTCTGGCTACTGTACCCCTTACGGTTTTTGACGTGCATACTGTTTTAGCGGAGAATAAAAATAAAAATAAAAATAAAAATAATAAACGGAACAGATACAATAGGGATCCACGCACTTCGTGCTTGGACCCCTAATAATAATAATAATAAATATAGCCGCAAGCGGCGATGCGGGGTCCAAGCTTCTGCTTCAAAGCTTCAAGCTTTATATAGTACCAGGAGAAGGGCATTTATGATGTCATTTATGATGTAATTTATGATGTCATTTATGATGTCATAACTGACGTCGTCATAGAGAAGGTGACAGTCTTGTGACATCACTGATGATGTCATCTATGATGTCATCTATGATGTCATCTATGATGTCATAACTGACGTCGTCATAGAGAAGGTGACAGTCTTGTGACATCACTGATGATGTCATCTATGATGTCATCTATGATGTCATCTATGATGTCATCTATGATGACATAGTGTCAAAGTTTAAACATTTATCATTTCAAGACGGTTTCACGTATCCAAATTCTTTATACAACTTTAGATCAGGGAAGTCCAGAGATGACACAGAAAAAGTTTGGGCTCATTCGGGCAAATGGCCTAGGACGAGTTCGTTTTTTTTTTTGGAAAATCTAGCAGGCTTAAATGGGTGTGAGTTATGGGTCAATACGCAAAAGGGTCTGTTATAGCGCCACCATCTGGCCAATATGGCTAATTTTTTGTCTCTGAGCAGTGGGGCACATTTCCAACCTATGTGCAAGGTCTGGCTACTGTAGCCCTTACGGTTTTTGACGTGCATGCTGTTTTAGGGCAGAATAATAATAATAAATATAGCCGCAAGCGGCGATGCGGGGTCCAAGCTTCCGGTGAAAGTTTCAAAGTTTCAAAGTTTCAAAGTTTCAAAGTTTCAAAGTTTCAAAGTGTCAAAGTTTAAACATTTATCATTTCAAGACGGTTTCACGTATCCAAATTCTTTATACAACTTTAGATCAGGGAAGTCCAGAGATGACACAGAAAAAGTTTGGGCTCATTCGGGCAAATGGCCTAGGACGAGTTCGTTTTTTTTTTGGAAAATCTAGCAGGCTTAAATGCGTGTGAGTTATGGGTCAATACGCAAAAGGGTCTGTTATAGCGCCACCATCTGGCCAATATGGCTAATTTTTTGTCTCTGAGCAGTGGGGCACATTTCCAACCTATGTGCAAAGTCTGGCTACTGTAGCCCTTACGGTTTTTGACGTGCATGCTGTTTTAGGGCAGAATAATAATAATAATAATAATAATAATAATAATAATAAATATAGCCGCAAGCGGCGATGCGGGGTCCAAGCTTCTGGTGACTTGGGGGTTATATGTCAGATAATATAGACACTGAATTGCACATTTAGTCAGAGTTGATATGTGCACAAGTGTACCAAGTTTGTAGTAAGTAATATGTAGTAAGTAGCAGTGGTGGTGGTAAGCCAAATGGTGGCTGTCAAAGAGGCTTATTAAGCAAGCTGTGGTGATGGGGGCTTTATATAGTACCAGGAGAAGGGCATTTATGATGTCATTTATGATGTAATTTATGATGTCATTTATGATGTCATTTATGATGTCATAACTGACGTCGTCATAGAGAAGGTGACAGTCTTGTGACATCACTGATGATGTCATCTATGATGTCATCTATGATGTCATCTATGATGTCATCTATGATGACATAGTGTCAAAGTTTAAACATTTATCATTTCAAGACGGTTTCACGTATCCAAATTCTTTATACAACTTTAGATCAGGGAAGTCCAGAGATGACACAGAAAAAGTTTGGGCTCATTCGGGCAAATGGCCTAGGACGAGTTCGTTTTTTTTTTGGGAAAATCTAGCAGGCTTAAATGGGTGTGAGTTATGGGTCAATACGCAAAAGGGTCTGTTATAGCGCCACCATCTGGCCAATATGGCTAATTTTTTGTCTCTGAGCAGTGGGGCACATTTCCAACCTATGTGCAAGGTCTGGCTACTGTAGCCCTTACGGTTTTTGACGTGCATGCTGTTTTAGGGCAGAATAATAATAATAACAAGCTTCCGGTGAAAGTTTCAAAGTTTCAAAGTTTCAAAGTTTCAAAGTTTCAAAGTTTCAAAGTGTCAAAGTTTAAACATTTATCATTTCAAGACGGTTTCACGTATCCAAATTCTTTATACAACTTTAGATCAGGGAAGTCCAGAGATGACACAGAAAAAGTTTGGGCTCATTCGGGCAAATGGCCTAGGACGAGTTCGTTTTTTTTTTTGGAAAATCTAGCAGGCTTAAATGGGTGTGAGTTATGGGTCAATACGCAAAAGGGTCTGTTATAGCGCCACCATCTGGCCAATATGGCTATTTTTTTTGTCTCTGAGCAGTGGGGCACATTTCCAACCTATGTGCAAGGTCTGGCTACTGTAGCCCTTACGGTTTTTGACGTGCATGCTGTTTTAGGGCAGAATAATAATAATAAATATAGCCGCAAGCGGCGATGCGGGGTCCAAGCTTCTGCTTCAAAGCTTCAAGCTTTATATAGTACCAGGAGAAGGGCATTTATGATGTCATTTATGATGTCATTTATGATGTCATTTATGATGTCATTTATGATGTCATAACTGACGTCGTCATAGAGAAGGTGACAGTCTTGTGACATCACTGATGATGTCATCTATGATGTCATCTATGATGTCATCTATGATGTCATAACTGACGTCGTCATAGAGAAGGTGACAGTCTTGTGACATCACTGATGATGTCATCTATGATGTCATCTATGATGTCATCTATGATGACATAGTGTCAAAGTTTAAACATTTATCATTTCAAGACGGTTTCACGTATCCAAATTCTTTATACAACTTTAGATCAGGGAAGTCCAGAGATGACACAGAAAAAGTTTGGGCTCATTCGGGCAAATGGCCTAGGACGAGTTCGTTTTTTTTTTGGAAAATCTAGCAGGCTTAAATGGGTGTGAGTTATGGGTCAATACGCAAAAGGGTCTGTTATAGCGCCACCATCTGGCCAATATGGCTAATTTTTTGTCTCTGAGCAGTGGGGCACATTTCCAACCTATGTGCAAGGTCTGGCTACTGTAGCCCTTACGGTTTTTGACGTGCATGCTGTTTTAGGGCAGAATAATAATAATAATAATAATAATAATAATAATAAACATTACAGATACAATAGGGATCCACGCACTTCGTGCTTGGACCCCTAATAATAAACGGAACAGATACAATAGGGATCCACGCACTTCGTGCTTGGACCCCTAATAAATATAGCCGCAAGCGGCGAAGCGGGGTCCAAGCTTCTGGTGACTTGGGGGTTATATGTCAGATAATATAGACACTGAATTGCACATTTAGTCAGAGTTGATATGTGCACAAGTGTACCAAGTTTGTAGTAAGTAATATGTAGTTAGTAGCAGTGGTGGTGGTAAGCCAAATGGTGGCTGTCAAAGAGGCTTATTAAGCAAGCTGTGGTGATGGGGGCTTTATATAGTACCAGGAGAAGGGCATTTATGATGTCATTTATGATGTAATTTATGATGTCATTTATGATGTCATTTATGATGTCATAACTGACGTCGTCATAGAGAAGGTGACAGTCTTGTGACATCACTGATGATGTCATCTATGATGTCATCTATGATGTCATCTATGATGTCATCTATGATGACATAGTGTCAAAGTTTAAACATTTATCATTTCAAGACGGTTTCACGTATCCAAATTCTTTATACAACTTTAGATCAGGGAAGTCCAGAGATGACACAGAAAAAGTTTGGGCTCATTCGGAAAATGGCCTAGGACGAGTTCGTTTTTTTTTTTGGAAAATCTAGCAGGCTTAAATGGGTGTGAGTTATGGGTCAATACGCAAAAGGGTCTGTTATAGCGCCACCATCTGGCCAATATGGCTAATTTTTTGTCTCTGAGCAGTGGGGCACATTTCCAACCTATGTGCAAGGTCTGGCTACTGTAGCCCTTACGGTTTTTGACGTGCATGCTGTTTTAGGGCAGAATAATAATAAATATAGCCGCAAGCGGCGATGCGGGGTCCAAGCTTCCGGTGACTTGGAAGCTTTCATCTTTCATCTTTCATCTTTCATTTTTCAAGCTTTCATCTCCAGAAAGGTGTACAGACAGACTAACAGATAGACAGACAAACAGACACTCAGACACACAAGTTACTTGCCTCCTTGCTGTTGTGGAGTGGATGAGGTACTGCGAGAGCTGATGTTATGTAGAGGAAGGATGAGCTACTTTACTTGCCGCAGGTTTGCTCTGGAAATGCTGGATGAATGCAGGATGCTGGCACGAGGTGAGTGATGACTGCAGAAGTGTGATTTAAGCTGTGGTGATGGGGGCTTTATATAGTACCAGGAGAAGGGCATTTATGATGTCATTTATGATGTAATTTATGATGTCATTTATGATGTCATTTATGATGTCATAACTGACGTCGTCATAGAGAAGGTGACAGTCTTGTGACATCACTGATGATGTAATCTATGATGTCATCTATGATGTCATCTATGATGTCATCTATGATGACATAGTGTCAAAGTTTAAACATTTATCATTTCAAGACGGTTTCACGTATCCAAATTCTTTATACAACTTTAGATCAGGGAAGTCCAGAGATGACACAGAAAAAGTTTGGGCTCATTCGGGCAAATGGCCTAGGACGAGTTCGTTTTTTTTTTTGGAAAATCTAGCAGGCTTAAATGGGTGTGAGTTATGGGTCAATACGCAAAAGGGTCTGTTATAGCGCCACCATCTGGCCAATATGGCTAATTTTTTGTCTCTGAGCAGTGGGGCACATTTCCAACCTATGTGCAAGGTCTGGCTACTGTAGCCCTTATGGTTTTTGACGTGCATGCTGTTTTAGGGCAGAATAATAATAATAATAATAATAATAATAATAAACATTACAGATACAATAGGGATCCACGCACTTCGTGCTTGGACCCCTAATAAACGGAACAGATACAATAGGGATCCACGCACTTCGTGCTTGGACCCCTAATAATAGCCGCAAGCGGCGATGCGGGGTCCAAGCTTCCGGTGACTTGGGGGGTGTATGTCAGATAATATAGACACTGAATTGCACATTTAGTCAGAGTTGGTATGTGCACAAGTGCACATACCATATATGCCCTTGTATATGCCCTTCTCCTGGTATAGTACCAGGAGAAGGGCATTTATGATGTCCTTTATGATGTAATTTATGATGTCATTTATGATGTCATCTATGATGTCATCTATGATGTCATCTATGATGACATAGTGTCAAAGTTTAAACATTTATCATTTCAAGACGGTTTCACGTATCCAAATTCTTTATACAACTTTAGATCAGGGAAGTCCAGAGATGACACAGAAAAAGTTTGGGCTCATTCGGGCAAATGGCCTAGGACGAGTTCGTTTTTTTTTTTGGAAAATCTAGCAGGCTTAAATGGGTGTGAGTTATGGGTCAATACGCAAAAGGGTCTGTTATAGCGCCACCATCTGGCCAATATGGCTAATTTTTTGTCTCTGAGCAGTGGGGCACATTTCCAACCTATGTGCAAGGTCTGGCTACTGTAGCCCTTATGGTTTTTGACGTGCATGCTGTTTTAGGGCAGAATAATAATAATAATAATAATAATAATAATAAACATTACAGATACAATAGGGATCCACGCACTTCGTGCTTGGACCCCTAATAAACGGAACAGATACAATAGGGATCCACGCACTTCGTGCTTGGACCCCTAATAATAGCCGCAAGCGGCGATGCGGGGTCCAAGCTTCCGGTGACTTGGGGGGTGTATGTCAGATAATATAGACACTGAATTGCACATTTAGTCAGAGTTGGTATGTGCACAAGTGCACATACCATATATGCCCTTGTATATGCCCTTCTCCTGGTATAGTACCAGGAGAAGGGCATTTATGATGTCCTTTATGATGTAATTTATGATGTCATTTATGATGTCATCTATGATGTCATCTATGATGTCATCTATGATGACATAGTGTCAAAGTTTAAACATTTATCATTTCAAGACGGTTTCACGTATCCAAATTCTTTATACAACTTTAGATCAGGGAAGTCCAGAGATGACACAGAAAAAGTTTGGGCTCATTCGGGCAAATGGCCTAGGACGAGTTCGTTTTTTTTTTGGGAAAATCTAGCAGGCTTAAATGGGTGTGAGTTATGGGTCAATACGCAAAAGGGTCTGTTATAGCGCCACCATCTGGCCAATATGGCAAATTTTTTGTCTCTCAGCAGTGGGGCACATTTCCAACCTATGTGCAAGGTCTGGCTACTGTAGCCCTTACGGTTTTTGACGTGCATGCTGTTTTAGGGCAGAATAATAATAATAATGACATCACTGATGATGTCATCTATGATGTCATCTATGATGTCATCTATGATGTCATCTATGATGACATAGTGTCAAAGTTTAAACATTTATCATTTCAAGACGGTTTCACGTATCCAAATTCTTTATACAACTTTAGATCAGGGAAGTCCAGAGATGACACAGAAAAAGTTTGGGCTCATTCGGGCAAATGGCCTAGGACGAGTTCGTTTTTTTTTTTGGAAAATCTAGCAGGCTTAAATGGGTGTGAGTTATGGGTCAATACGCAAAAGGGTCTGTTATAGCGCCACCATCTGGCCAATATAGCTAATTTTTTGTCTCTGAGCAGTGGGGCACATTTCCAACCTATGTGCAAGGTCTGGCTACTGTAGCCCTTACGGTTTTTGACGTGCATGCTGTTTTAGGGCAGAATAATAATAATAATAATAATAATAAACATTACAGATACAATAGGGATCCACGCACTTCGTGCTTGGACCCCTAAATATAGCCGCAAGCGGCGATGCGGGGTCCAAGCTTCCGGTGACTTGGGGGGTGTATGTCAGATAATATAGACATAGTTTTTGACGTGCATGCTGTTTTAGGGCGGAATAATAATAATAAACGTTTTGACTTGTGCAGTCAAAACAATGGTTTTGTGACATCACTGATGATGTCATCTATGATGTCATCTATGATGTCATCTATGATGTCATCTATGATGACATAGTGTCAAAGTTTAAACATTTATCATTTCAAGACGGTTTCACGTATCCAAATTCTTTATACAACTTTAGATCAGGGAAGTCCAGAGATGACACAGAAAAAGTTTGGGCTCATTCGGGCAAATGGCCTAGGACGAGTTCGTTTTTTTTTTTGGAAAATCTAGCAGGCTTAAATGGGTGTGAGTTATGGGTCAATACGCAAAAGGGTCTGTTATAGCGCCACCATCTGGCCAATATGGCTATTTTTTTGTCTCTGAGCAGTGGGGCACATTTCCAACCTATGTGCAAGGTCTGGCTACTGTAGCCCTTACGGTTTTTGACGTGCATGCTGTTTTAGGGCAGAATAATAATAAACGGAACAGATACAATAGGGATCCACGCACTTCGTGCTTGGACCCCTAATAAACATTACAGATACAATAGGGATCCACGCACTTCGTGCTTGGACCCCTAATAATAATAAATATAGCCGCAAGCGGCGATGCGGGGTCCAAGCTTCCGGTGACTTGGGGGGTGTATGTCAGATAATATAGACACTGAATTGCACATTTAGTCAGAGTTGGTATGTGCACGGTTTTTGACGTGCATGCTGTTTTAGGGCAGAATAATAATAATAACGAGGTGAGTGATGACTGCACAAGTGTGATTTAAGCTGTGGTGATGGGGGCTTTATATAGTACCAGGAGAAGGGCATTTATGATGTCATTTATGATGTCATTTATGATGTCATTTATGATGTCATTTATGATGTCATAACTGACGTCGTCATAGAGAAGGTGACAGTCTTGTGACATCACTGATGATGTCATCTATGATGTCATCTATGATGTCATCTATGATGTCATCTATGATGACATAGTGTCAAAGTTTAAACATTTATCATTTCAAGACGGTTTCACGTATCCAAATTCTTTATACAACTTTAGATCAGGGAAGTCCAGAGATGACACAGAAAAAGTTTGGGCTCATTCGGGCAAATGGCCTAGGACGAGTTCGTTTTTTTTTTTGGAAAATCTAGCAGGCTTAAATGGGTGTGAGTTATGGGTCAATACGCAAAAGGGTCTGTTATAGTGCCACCATCTGGCCAATATGGCTAATTTTTTGTCTCTGAGCAGTGGGGCACATTTCCAACCTAT
>NC_139635.1:13558051-13635551 GCF_964638095.1 Poromitra crassiceps
GTGCTTGGACCCCTAATAATAATAATCCACAGTTTCACCAGCGAGGCAACAAAACATCATATGAAGAATGAAAGTGTTGTTTTTAACCATAACTTGCTCATCCTCAGCACAACGCAGCTGCTATGGGAGCTGTGTAATCCAAAAATGCACAAGGCTTCTTTCATTTGGTTCGGATCCAGGTCGGATCACGTTCTCAACACAAATGAACCGTGCCAGAGTTCGTTTGGACCCGCACCGACACCACCTCTCTAAAAAAGGCCCCGGTCCACTTGTTTGGTCCGCTTGTGGTGTGGACCAGAGTTCGATTGCTGCATTCACACCGGCCCAAATGAACCACACCAAGGAGGGAAACGGACTCTAGTGCTGTGTGAAAATGCCCTAAAAAGTACCCATGTTGGCAACACTGACTGTTGGTGATGTCACTGGTTCATGTGTTTATATGAAATGCATTGCCTTCAGGGATCAGTAATGTCAAAGTAACTGTTGGTGATGTCACTGGTTCATGTGTTCACAAGTAACTGTTGGTGATGTCATTGGTCAATGTATTCATATGAAATGCATTGTTGATGTCACTGGTTCATGTGTTCATATGCAATGCAGTGACTTTAGGGATCAGTAATGTGAATAACTGTTGGTGATGTCACTGGTTCATGTGTTCACAAGTAACTGTTGGTGATGTCACTGGTCAATGTGTTCATATGAAATGCATTGATGATGTCACTGGTTCATGTGTTCATTTGAAAAGCAGTGACTTTAGGGATCAGTAATGTCAAAGTAACTGTTGGTGATGTCACTGGTCAATGTGTTCATATGAAATGCATTGATGATGTCACTGGTTCATGTGTTCATATCAAATGCAGTGACTTTAGGGATCAGTAATGTGTCTTAACAGCAGACTTGACAAACTTCCCTGCTCTGTGTGTGGAATGTGTTGCTGCATCAGATCATGTGGCAGAAGTGGAAAATCCCTTTAGGCCGTTTCACATCTGTTTGATATTATGAACTCATTCTCCGCCATAGCCGCATATTTGCTTTATTTCAGAATCAACACTTCCCTGCAATGGTCTCTTCACTGCCATACGATAGATAGCGCTCTTGGCCACCTTTGAAGTGATCACCATACTTGTGTAGTCCTCTGGGGGGACGGGGGGGTAGTTGGTTGGTAGTCCCAACCCCCCCCCGCAAAACCTGATCTTCCCAGGTGGAGAAAGCTCAAAACCCATCCAGCCTGGCAGTGGCGGACTGCATAATCGGGCACGTCGGGCAAATGCCCTGGCCTGCCAAAAAAAAAAAAAAAAAAAAAAAAATTTTTTTTTTTTTTTTTTTTGCAAGCCAGGCCAGGCCACTCACTGAACAGCAGGCCAGGCGCCGCCTACTGGTTTACTAGTGGTTTTATTACTTTATTCAGGTTTAAAGTGGGTGCATCTCATTGTAAAATTGGACTTGGCCCAAATTGGGCTTCAAACGGCCCAAATCGGGCTTCAAACAGCCCAAATCTGGCTTTAAACGACCCAAATCTGGCTTCAAACGGCCCAAATTGGGCTTCAAACGGCCCAAATTGAGCTTCAAACGCCCCAAATTTTCCGCCGCCGCCCTTCGGACGCCGGCACGCGCGTCGGCCCGTATCGGCCTGGCCTGCTTGGTATCTAATGCCCGGCCTGAATTATGATCCCAGTCCGCCCCTGCAGCCTGGTGCCTGAAAGTGCAGTATACAAGGAGTTGTTTCCCCCGGGCTGGACGCGTTGTCACACGGGCTCTTGACAGTCACTCAACACGGAAGGATTTCTTTCACAATAAACTGGTAAACGCACACCAATCACAGCTCCTGTCAGGTAGATCAGTCATCCGCTTTGTAAACCCTCACATAGTGTACATTTCAACCAGGGGCAGACTGGGATCATAATTCAGGCCGGGCATTAGATACCAAGCAGGCCAGGCCAATACGGGCCGACGTGCAAAATTTGGGCCATTTGAAGCCCAATTTGGGCCGTTTAAAGCCAGATTTGGGCCGTTTGAAGCCTAATTTGGGTCGTTTGAAGCCAGATTTGGGCCGTTTGAAGCCCAATTTGGGCCGTTCGAAGCCCAATTTGAGCCGAGTCGAATTTTACAATGAGATGCACCCACTTTAACCCTGAAGTGTAATTATTACTTCAGACTAACTAATAAAGTAATAAAACTACTAGTAAAGCAGTAGGCGGCGCCTGGCCTGCTGTTCAGTGAGTGGCCTGACTGCGGGCACCAAAAAAATATATATATATATATTTTATTTTTTGCAGGCCAGGCCAGGCCACCGTGCATTTGCCCGACGTGCCCGATTATGCAGTCGGCGCCTGATTTCAACCGTCAAATGCTCCCAGACCTCCACATATCGAGTACCAGGAAGCACCAGCTTCTCACGGAGAAGATGAGTGTGACCCGCCCCAGTGCGCTCTCCGTGCCGAGGTGAATTTCTCACTCCCTTCGGTGCACAAAAATGCACATATCTCTGCTTTCTGGTCAGAGACACGCTTTTTCAGTGAAAACAACCTACATTCATGTGTCGATAACTAAAGAACGGAAGAAGGGAGAAACAAACTTTTTTTCCATGAAAGTAGATGTTTTGTTCTGTCTTTTGGGATATTCAGTGTTTAAATAGTCATAGAAGAAAATATTCTGTGGGTCTTGGGAGATTAGTCAAAATGATCAAAAACCCTGGCGGTGGCTGGTGACCGTTGCTGTGTCAGGAAATTAGTTAAAGAAAATCTTTCACAATCTGGCTCACAGCCTACATGTTGCTGCATACAAACCATTGACTGTATATAATTATACAAACTCTCTCTCTGTGTCCCCTCCTGCCCCTCCCCTTCCCTCTCTGTCTTCCTGTTTTGCACAGACGTTGATATTTCCATCCTGGGTCAAACCAGTCCACCACTCTCCGCCCTCCCTCTCTCTCCGTCTCTCTCTCCCTCCTTTCTCCTCGTCCTGCTCTCTTTGTTTCAGCTTAACCTTTCGTCGTGTGTCTCAGATGATCGTCTCCACTCCAGCTAAAGGTATTCTACCATCAATTTCTAGACATTTTCCAGTCTATTTTAATTAGCAGACCTCTGTTGTGACTGGTAGTGCCTGCTCTTAGCTTATTTAGACTGTGATCCAGCAGTTAAAGGTGTGGCTGTGTGGTAACTCAACTGAGGGTTTTCCAAACTGTTATGTGTTCATGTTCAAATGCAAATCTGCTAAAAGTAAAAGTAGTAATTAGTTGTGTTGCTTTCTGCCTCCAGGTTTGAGGGGAAAGTTTTCAGTTCCATTTGACTCTCACTATAGCAGCCAGCGATGCAAATGCAAATCTGCTAAAAGTACAAGTAATTAGTTGTGTCACTGTGTTACTCTTGCAAGGCCGCTGTCCTCCAGCTCACTGAATCCTTAAACTCTGTATCACAATGGCTTGAAACGTCAGCTAGGCTGGTCCTGGGAAGCCCCATAACGTGACCCTGCTACTGTACTCCGTATTATAATAATATACTCGTACAGCAGTCAGGGTCACACAGCCTTCGTATAGGCAAAAAGGGGGAAAGGCGATTGTGCACAGCATTTTAAAATAAACAAATAAACTTAAAGGGATACACCACTTTTTTTTTTTTAAGTTTAGCTCATTTGCCACATCCCCCCCACATAGCCAAGATACCCCCTGCCTTTACCGGCATTGTCCAAGCAGCAGTATACAGTGAGATACAGTCGTGAAGTTAGTCATTATCGCCATAGAATGGAGGCCAATGGTATCGCTGTTAAAAATCCACTAAAACACACATCTCACGGCGCTGAAATACATGTTGTGCTTCAGGGACTCACCACACGATGAAATATCAATCCAAAATGCACATACCGTGTTTTTGGAAGGAAAATAGAATTCCTCCTGCGGGCTCCATTCTCAAAGGCCCTACTCTTTCATATATGTAGCAATCACAATAAAACAGTACTTGCCTTAAAGGGGGACTCCCCCCCCAGATTTCTGGCAAAACGGCATTCTGCTTGATTTGAAAAAACAAGGAAAGAAGCAGAAGAGCGTCTCCTCTTGTCTCACTATACTCTTTGGCTGTGTTCAGACTGGAAATATAAACTGGAAACGGCGCCATGACACTTTTCCCTGCATAGAGGAAAAACATTATATCAGAGTGTATCAGAGACAGAGTACGTTATAAATATAGCCAGGTTATAAACAACTAACCAACGCTGGTGGTCCGTATGGAAACAGCGTTACTCGAAATTAGTAAAAGTGATATCAATTTGGTCATTCAGTGGCATTTTACTGCCATGTAACATACCGGTAACTAACATTAGCCGCTAGCATTAGCCACCGTACCTGATTACCCACAACGCCTTGCGTTGTCCCAGCACCCAGGAAGGGCTCGCGCTACATTTAATGCATAAAATATAGCTGATAATATACAATTTGATTCTTTAAACGTCTGACCCTTTCAAAAGTACATCACAAACAGACAGCCCTGCTTCATCCTCACTAAAAACAGGTCCATTGGACTAAATGGAGATGTTGCAAGTCTTCTATTATGGCTCTGGCGTTAGCTAATGATCACATGAAAAAAACAAATTCACATGAGTGAGAAAGGGAGGAGTTGGCTGTGATGTAACAGACAACCACATTTTTGGCATTTTGGAGGGCAAAAAAAGCAGGTTTGAACCCATAGAGGGCACTTTGCTGCCTGAAAATGATACAGTTTTTCCACAATTCCAACAGTTTAGTCTAAAATGTAGAGATTTTGACCAGAATCCTCCACACACCACCCCAAAAGCGATATATATTGGTTACAAGCTGGGGGGGGGGAGTGTTTTGGGTGTTAGTCCTGTTTAAACACCAGGTTGTTGTAGAACTGGGCTATTTGTGTTCTTCAATGTTGTGTAGTTTACAATACCAATTTTTGTCATGCCAGAGCCTGTAATTTATCTTCTTCTGGATGTGTAATTACGGGTTTCCACCTGTAGCCACAGCAGAGAGGGCGCTGTTTTATTGTTGATTGCTAAATGAACAAGTAGGGCCTTTGAGAATGGAGCGGGGGGACTTCTATATGAACTGAGTAGTCGAATTCTGAGGCTGCCTACCTGCAGGTTTGAGGGAAATACCTTCAGTTCCCTTTAACTCTCACTATTAACCAGTGATGCTAACATGAGGCTAGCAATGCTAACAGGAGGCTTTGTGACCATTTCTTAACAAAAACAGCAGACTGTAAAATAAGCTTTTTCACACTAGTTAAACATGATGTTGTTTTCATGTGTCTGTGGTTTCTCTGCATCAGACCTGGTTTCTGGTTTGGTGACAGACTAGACTTGTTTAATGTCAGCGTTTCCTCTCCAGATGAAGGCAGAATGTCTCTGTGACTTGATCACAACAGACCTACAAGATTCAGATTTGAATCCTGATGACACCTTTTGTACTCTCTCAAGCTCATCTTTGTCCAAGATCATTCACTGCTGCTGAATGACAAATCAGTCCATGTTTATAACGGGCCTGTTCCTATAGGGACAACCTGCTTCTGTGGTCCTAACAGTGAGTTTATAGTGAGCTAATTTAACTTGATGCTATTTTTCACTATGGGGCTGGAGACACACCCTTACACGCTTTCAGTTTTGGGATTAGCCTTTAGCCTGTCCAGCCTGTTTCTCTCTATTGTTTGTTTTCAAGATTCATTTAATAGCCACAGTAAGTAATCAGATTACTTAGTGCAATGCAGTGCAGTGGTCACATCAATAGGAGAAGACAAAGCTATATAGAAAACAATCACAGAAATTTAAAGTGCAGTATCTTAAAGTAACATAATGAAGAAGCTGTCCTTGTGACGAGAGGTTCTGGCCTACCACCAGACCTCAGGCTCCTGCCAAGGGGCCTCAAACAGTTTATGCCCTGGGTGGGAGGAGTCAGCCATGATTTCTAAGATCGCTTCAACATCCTGGTAGTGTGCTGTGCAGGTCCTGAAGGGATGCCTTATAATCCTTAAACTTTTAAATACTTCATGTGTTTCCTCCATTTCTGTCATATATACAGTTACTGACATACTGTTACAGTACATACACTACTGATATACTGTAATATATACTGTTACAGTATATGCAGTACTGATATACTGTAATATACTGTAATATATACTGTTATACAGTACTGATATACTGTAATATATACTGTTATACTTTAATATATACTTGTTACAGTATATACAGTACTGATATACTGCAATATATACTGTTGTATACAGTACTGATATACTGTACTATACTGTAATATATACAGTACTGATATACTGTAATATATACTGTTATATGCAGTGATGATATACTGTAATATATACTGTTATATGCAGTGCTGATATACTGTAATATATACAGTTATTTACAGTACTAATATACTGTAATATATACTGTTATATACAGTACTAATATACTGTAATATATACTGTTATATACAGTACTAATATACTGTAATATACTGTAATATACACTGTTACAGTACTGATACTGTAATATACTTTAAGTTACAGAGAAGAGGATGTCGCCTTCTGTGATTCTGTCTTGGTTGATGTGGGCCTGCCTGCTGCCTGCAGAGAGCGCAAAGTCCCGTGAGTTTGGATTCATTTTACAGGATTGTATTTATAATATTTATTTATTTTACATAAAGTGTATAAACTAAACAGAAGCGTATTGAATTAACTGGGTAATAAATCTGCCGTTTTCAAGCTTTTTTTTCCATTAATGACTCCTGCGAATAGATCTCATGATTCTAAAAATATTATTTCAGAATTACTACAATTATCTCATAATTCTGCAAATTAATTATAATTCTGAAATAATTATCTCATAATTCTGACATAATGATCTTGGTAATCTTGGTGGTGGGGATGATTTCAGTAAAGACCAACATGACATGCTATTTAATTTGATAAAGTTTTATTTCTGTTTTGGTTTGAGACATTTGCAGACTTGAGTCATATTGTCATAGTTTATAGACTTTGTGCTGCCACCTCAGGACTTCAGGGTTGAGGCCTTGGCATTGTGTTATTTCTCCAGGATCAGTTGAGCCAATATGTGTGGTGACCTGCAAAAACCCTTCACATGTGGGAATTTGACATTTTCATCTTTTGACATTTCCGTAAATCAGGAACTCTCCCCTATATATATAACTTTTGGAACAACCGTGATAGCTTTCTCAGATCAAAAGTTATGAGCATTTTAACCTGGTGTCTATGCCGACCACCCACAGTGCCGACAGCCTGCAATGCCGACGTTAGGTTTAGGCGTGGGGGGTGGGAGAGGTTAGGGTTAGGGTTTGGGGGAGGTTAGGTTTAGGCATGAGAGGTTACGTTTAGGCGTGGGGGGTGGGAGAGGTTAGGGTTAGGGTCTGGGGGAGGTTAGGTTTAGGCGTGAGAGGTTAGGTTTAGGCGTGGGGGGTGGGAGAGGTTAGGTTTAGGTTTAGAACAATGGCTTTAAACATTCCACAACATTGTATTTTCTAGTGGCATTCCACCAAAACCATAACAATAAATACTTTCCCTTTTGTTTTATGAAAATAATGATTCACCATGATGAACTAACTACGCAGATGAAAGTAACCAAATCACTCAAAATCTCAAAATACCTGCAAAACTCATTTTCAATGTGTTTTTTTTGGTTCATTACTAACAATGTGTAGCAGCGACATGTGAAGGGTTTCTGCAGCAGGCCACCACGCATATACAGTAGTGCCTGGTCTCTACTGCACTACAATCTCTCTAAATAGATGTATGTAGTTTAACACGTACCAAGTTGTTACTGAAGAGAAGAGCTGTTTGTCAAGAGACAAACTGAGAGTGGCTCAACCTGTTGCAACTTGCTCAGTATAAACAAGGAGCACTGCCGCCACCCAGTGACTTAATCTGTTACTGCAACCAAATAATGTTCCAAAAGGATAGTCATATTTGAGGCTGTTCCAGGTTCTGCATATGAAATGTGTTCAAGCTGGGTCCATGTGACTCAAGACACAGTCAGACACTTCTCACACAGTTGAACTAAAATCATGCATGCTGTTAAAGTGACACTCACACTCATAGACCACCAGTGTGCACATGAAATGGTACCTCGACAGTAGCCTGGGTAAACCCAGCTGCCACGTGACCTGTTCTCAGACCTGCTCTCAGTCACTAGTGAGCAGGGTCTGTCTGAGAGCAGGTCACGTGGGGGCTGGGTTTAGCCAGGCTACCTCGACAGGCACACATCCTCATTATTTAGTATTTATTTTTTATTTAGTATTTATTATCTCAGAATTATGAGAGAGGAAGTCATTAGTTAAAAAAAAATGCTGTCCCCCCCCGTGAATGCAATATATAGTGTGGCAGTGTAGCCTAATAATTGTTCATTTCCCTGTTGCTGCTGCAGCCAGAAGTCCTACGGCACTAAAGCAGCAGGTAGCCTACTGTAGGGCTCAGACCAGAGATGTAGGGCTCAGACCAGAGATGAAGTGGTCTACAGCACGACTTCATTCAATAGTCAAACACTGTAAAGGACAATAACTCACTGGAAAATAGAATAAAATGGAAAACATTTGAGCATAATGCAATGGAACAGAACAGAAAAGAGTAGACACCTCAAAACGTTTTAAGAAGAAATTGTTATTAGAATACCTTGGAATATCTCCTGTGAGTTTAGATGAGTTCGCTTTTCCAATGCAAGTCACCCTGTTTAATGTCACTAGGTAAAAAGAAGGTTTTAAAGTCGAAATGAACCCAACCAAGTGCCAAGTGGCGCGTGGGTCGGAGTCCGTTTCAGACTGAAAGCATAACTTGTCTGAGATGACAGGTTGAGAGGCGGGTCATAGTAGCATGTCGATGATTTTATCTGGGGACTGGATTGGGCTTTGGCCTTAACGAGCCAGTTACATTTCTTTGCATTTTTAGACATTACCGTTTGCTTTATTTTGTATGTTACATACAATTGGCCAAGTTAGTAGTTAGTTTATGGGATAGAAATTCTGCCAGATGACAGGCACTAGGTGCCATTTTCTCCTTCATTTGGAAGAGAAAATGATCCTGAAATGAAGATTTGATTGACAGCTGCATGTCATGATATGATTGGTTGAAATGGGGTAGACATTTGATAGTACTAGGTGACGTCAGCAAACTGTAGATTACTGTTATGAATGAAATCTTGAAAAATTAACTTTTGATGTGAAAAAGTGTGAAAAACTAAAGAAATTAGATTTTTGTGATTTTTTTTGGCATACATTATTAAATAGGTGCACTGAATACCCAGGTATTTGAACTAAAAGAAAAGAAAAGTCATTTTTGGGTTCAGCTCGACTTTAACCCTGAATAAGACAGTGTTTCAGTATCAAGGAGGAACAATGGTCATGCTACAGTAACAAGCCATTTTTAGGATCACTAAAGGACAACTGATGGAACTGTTCCTCAGTTTATGTCACAACAGGCCGACAAAGACAAATATCAGAATACAGTCAAAACATCAAGACATGCCTTTAAGTCTCAAAGCAGGTTAGATGTTTAGCTGAAGCGTTGCTGCTCCGCCCCCTCTGACACTGCCAAAGCACACGCTCTTTAAAATGTCACAGCTTACAATCTTTTTGTCTTTGCAGAAAAAACACTCTATGGGAAACTAGGGGGCAGTGTTGTCCTCAAGCCAGACTTGTCCTCTGTGAGTAGCTCCATTACGGCCGTAGAGTGGCACCATGGAACTGGCATCGCCATGCAGTGGAATGGGCTGAATCACCCGATAGATTCCTACCGTCAATTCAAAGGTAAACTGAGACACAGGGTGAGTTAAGCTCAGATTTAACAGGGGGAGGGAGGGACAAGTTGTTCTCTCAGATGTATGCTGAATGGTGCTGTGGTTTTTATGACTGCGCCGGTGATGGCCATGGCCGGATGCATGATGTTTTCAGGTTGTACGTACGTCTGTCTGTATGTACATCCATTCCTTGCTCGTTAATGCAATATCTCAGGAACGCCTTGACGGAATTTCTTCCAATTTGGCTCAAACATCCTCTTGGAATCAAGGAGGAACTGAGTGGATTTTGGTGGTCAAAGTTCAAGGTCACTGTGACCTCACGTCCATCCGTTCCATCAAGGAAGGGGGGGGGGGGGGTCGGTAAACGCTCAACGTAAGCTCAACCTATGCTGAACCCACAAGTTTCATTTAGGTGTCCTTGTTAACAGGCGAAGCCGTTCACACCAGCCACACGCATGTCACACTCATGCCATGCTCAAGTGTTGCTCACGCCTTGCTCACGCAATCGTTCAGGATTCAATCCTATTTTCCAAGCGTGGCGCGTGCGCGGGTGGTGTGAACAGCTTCACCTGTTAACAAGGATGCCTAAATGAAACTTGTGGGTTCAGCGTAGATTGAGCTTAGGTTGAGCGTTGCTTCGGCGTATGGTGTGAATGGCGAATTACGCTTGGAAAATAGGACTGAATTCTGAACGATTGCATGAGCAAGGCTTGAGCAAGGCACGCGCGCGGCTGATGTGAACGGCTTCGCCTGTTTTTCTAAATTAAACTTGTGGGTTCAGTTTAGGTTGAGCGTTGATTCGGCGTATGGTGTGAACTTCACATCTGTGGTTAAGAAAAGTGTATGAAACAGTGAAGTTTGTGTTCAGCAAGATAATCTTTACAAATAAGGACCACTTTTATGACCTTTGATGCATAAATGCATTTTTTAAGAAAATACTTCATCTCATGAAAGTACTACTCATTTTTTGTGAACATTATCTTGTGGGAAAAGCGATCTAGGTCAATACTGCACCAATTTCAAAAATGTCTGCTCACATGACTTAGTTATACATAAACAAATATGAAAAAAGGGATGTATGATGCAGGTTGAAAAATACAGAAATAGCTAGCTACCCCTAACTATGTTATTGCATATTTGAAGATCGTGGTGACCTGAACACTTCAACTGGAGAGATGATGATCAGAGGATTGACCAGAGGAGACAGTGGATTGTACACAGCACAGATCAACAACGTCAACGTGGACAGACAGATTCAACTCAAAGTCATCTGTAAGTGTTTTATTTTGGCAGTTTGACTTGATTTTTAAGTGGGTGATGTGGACTTGTGTCTTGTTTTCCCCTGAATTCACCACTTGGTTTTAACCAAGAGCAATGGTGAAATTTCCATAGGGACAACCATTTTAACAGCAAAAATCGTGGATGTCAGCCGACATTACTGTCTTTCAGTGGGTGTAGCAGGTTCACTTTTAAAGATAGTGTAAGAAAACTGGTATCATATGAAACTAAAAGACCTAAGGCAGGGATTCTCAAACTTAAGAATGCCATGGCACACTTTGAAATCTGAAAATCTTCCAGGGCCCACCCAACCCTTGAATCACAACTCTGATCAGCAGATGATGTATTTCCCTATATATTTTTATTTCATTAACAGAGCATGTGAACTTGGTCATAAGGGAAATTAATAATCCATCCACATACAAAAATTGAGGCAAAATACCCAAAAGCCAGATTGCCAAACATTTTGTCTCCCTCACTCCTCAACAATATTTGCATGCATAACACATTTGTTGAAACAAAATGTGATGAGCAACAACAGAAGAAATCAATCCACAAGCTATTAATGCTATTTAGGCTGTGAAAAATGCTTCTTATCTGTAAAGGGCAGACTTGTGGGTACCCATTGAACCAATTTTCATTCAGATAAACTGAGCTGAGAGGTCAAGTTTAACCTACTATTGGTAGCAAGCATGTTATGGACCAATGGATGCCTTAGGTCTTCTAGTTTCTTCTGATAACAGGATCTTCACTGTAGCTTTAAAAATGACCCTGCTACAGCCATTTGATTGCCCGCGAAAATCAGTTGTGTTGGCAGACCACTTGCGGCCCACCTGCAGTACCTCCACAGCCCACTAGTTTGGGAATCACTGAATAAGGCATCCATTCACCCTGTCACCCTGGCACCCTGTCATGCTAGCTTGTCGGGAAGGGGACTAAATCTGTATGTCCAAGACAAATTTCCCTCGGGACAAATTAAAATAATCTTGAAATCTTGAAATCGTGCTCCAAAGTTAGTCAAGATTTTGGCAAGGGAAACCTCGCTTTGACCTCTCACCTCAAGATATCTGAATGAGAATGGTTCCATGGGTACCCACGAGTCTCCCATTTAAAAAGCATGCAGTTTTTTTGCATGCAGTATAAATTATATTTTTCTATTTTAATATTTCTGCATACTGGGGTCTCTAAACCGTCTTGGAATTGCATAATTTAGGTATGACTGGAAAGCGGAGACTCTTGTGGATTCGATTGTATTCATGTGTGATGATGTTAGTCTCCATAGACCTATTGTGACTTCTAGGAGAATCACAGCCTCATGAAACTATAACTACAAACTAGAGTACCTCGGGCATTCATGGGATGTATGCCCTTCCTAGGTATATTGACAATAAGGAGGGTTTTGAACAATTTCCAGAACCTAATTGCTTGCCAATCAACGAAAAATGCATGAATTCTGTACATTTTCATCAATCCCTGAGTGGTCAAAAACCGTAACAACTGACCCCCATTATTTTGATCCAGTAAATGAAAATATGGTTGTGTGTAGGCTGTGTCAGATAAAACGCATATAACGTTAACAACTCGACAGGCGTCCTGGCGTCCACAGGCATGTGCATGCCAGGACCTGGTGCTATAGCATTGCAAATGTGTTTTAGCCAGACAAGCTAACGTGTTAGCCACTCAAGATAACGCAGCTCATATGACAATGAATGACTGCGCAAGGGGCTTCCACTCAACTTTGTTGAACGCAAAGGCTTCCTACAGTTAAATGGACTATAGTTAGCCTGAACACGCTGGGGTGAGTTGTAGTTTTCTGATGTGCAATGTTCATAAACAGTGCAAGATGTTGTGAATATTGAAGATTATGAAGAACGTAATTAATGGTTTCAAGTGGCTCTTAAATACACGCAATATATCCTTTGGTTAACTTAGTAGAACTTCAATCTGGAGGTGGTTTTCTCAGTCCTCCTGTCATTTTTTTATGAATGAGAATGAATGAGAGATCCCCGTCTTCCCACAGCGTACCCTTTTAAACAGCCATCGATTCGGGGCTGATACTACCTCCATTAGAGGAAGGAAAGGCGTAACAAAATGACTCACTATTCCGTCCCTGTGACTTTTACACAGGAGGCGAGGCGTAATAATCCCACAACGATCACGGCTTTCACAGGCTGTGTAAAAGGGAGTAAAGATGCACCGCGTTGGTTTGTGATCCGACAATAAACGCAAAGAAGAAGAAGATTTAAGGTGTGGCCAAACTGATCAGTCAGAAAATGGCCAGAATTATAAAATGGATAGATGTATGTCCATTGCATACAAGTAACCTACTTGTACAGCAGGTGGCGGTAAGCACCTTGAAGGTGTCAGTGAGCCGTCTATGAACCGACAGAAGAATAAATCTGGCGTTAGGTAGCTGTTTGCTCTGTGCGCTACGTTACTTATGTAGCAATAAAACACCACTGAATGACCAGATTGATGTAATGGTCGGCCAGTTCGAGTCATGCTGTTTCCATGAAGCCCACCGGCTTTGATATCTGTTGGCTAGTTGTTTATATAACAGTAAAATAACATTAAGTTATAGAGCTGCACCGCTCAGCCATTTCCACTCTGAGAACGCCTCCTCGACTCTGATTGGCTAAACGGATGGCGACTATCCGTCCATCCGATACATGCATGCAGAAAAAGTTCAGCCCTCTTGAACTTTTCTGTCCATCAAAACGTATGCAAATTTGCTGGATACGTACGCTTCATCATGGAAGTGAACAGAGAAATGAATGCAGACGGACAGACACCACGGAGCATGTGTGGCCACCCCCTTAGGTACACTTGCCAAGTGGACAAGCTGTATAGATTAATCTATGGTTGGACTTTTGTGATGTACAAGAGGTAAATACGGGTTTGTGTAGTGTTTTCTATTCTGTGACGAACTTAACACGTTCACTGCCGTGGACGAGATAACTCGTCAAAAAAAATCCAACGGTTGACTGCCGTGGACAGTTATCTCGTCAAAAAAAAAAAAAAAAAAAATTGACGGTGGGACGTGGATCAAACCCTTTTACATCTCCTATAAAAATATGGGAGCCACCGAACGTGTACAACCCATTCCACCGACCCACTAAGTGGCGACAGTGCTCTCCAGACTAGCGAAAGCCGAGCCAAAACTGCAGGGA
This sequence comes from Poromitra crassiceps, assembly GCF_964638095.1. Classification (NCBI taxonomy): domain Eukaryota; kingdom Metazoa; phylum Chordata; class Actinopteri; order Beryciformes; family Melamphaidae; genus Poromitra; species Poromitra crassiceps. The sequence continues at coordinate 13,572,256 of NC_139635.1, forward strand.
AAAGCGTGAGGAAACCATTCTCATACTGTAGAATGGTTTGGCGAAAACGCTTTCGCGCTGACGCACAACGGTGGCGCACAACGGTGGGGGGTTCCAAAAATAGACTGGGTGCAACACACTTTGAAACATGCAGCATAAAGCCCAGAATCGCACAAAGGTTCATCAAAGCTCTCAACCAAAACCCCAAGAAACGAGCGAGCCCCATCCAGACTCGCCCGCGGCCCGACGAGGGGCCGCCAGGCAGCAGACAGGCAGCAGAAACTCGCTTGTGACACATCCGCTGCAGCCACGGAGGGAGGAGGAGAACACACACGGAGGGAGGAGTTTGAAGGAGAGGGGGGTGAGGGTGCTGTTATGGAGGAAATTACTGTTCAGAACTATTGTTTAGATGTCTGACGTCTTACTGATGCCAAAAATAAATGGTTAAAGTGACTGTTCTATCGAATTTCACAAAAAGGCATTTATCTCAGCTTAAATTTTCAGACGCTGAAACCATGCTGTATTCAACTGCTAATGCCTACATACTAACTCTACAAACTAACTCTTTTAGACAGAGAAAGCACACATTCTATTAGTTCATTTTGAGATATTTTTTGTTCACAAAGTCCTATAGAAAATAATCCTCGGCTCTTGAAAGATGAGCCAGAATCCTAAAAAAAAAAAACTTGGCAGAAGCTACCTACAGTAAAAAAAAAAACTGTTGGCAGTGAATGTGTTAACCTATAATAAGAATGCAAAGTGTGTGTGTGTGTGTGTGTGTGTGTGTGTGTGTGTGTGTGTGTGTGTGTGTGTGTGTGTGAGCAAAATAGTGTTTACCCACAGCTCTGCCATTTTACATGCGATCAGGCTGAAGTGTAAAGAGCATCGTTAGGGTGACCTTACAGAGACAGATTCTTGAAGTCGCTAATTAGGGATGACTAAATGGGAAGAAATTGCTAATTAGTGGCCAAAATGCATCAACACTGGTTCAGCACCATGGATTGTTCCAGAGTGGAGCTGCACACAGGTGAGCTGAGTTGTAATCAGCCACTGAAGAGGACTATGAAACCTCTCTGGGGGGAGAGAGGAGAGGCTGCATGCCAACTCTGTGAGCGAGGCCTGACTACATGGCCAGTCACACAGGGACGAGTATTCCGCTATAGTGTAAAAGTGATTTGTGTTGCTAATAGTGAGTAGCATTGAGTGAATAGCCGTTAGCATTAGTATAATAAGTTTGCTAGACATTACTGACACCGGCCAGATTTTCACATATTCGTGTGACCAGATTACATAGAAAGTCAATGCAAATGGACGAGTATGAGATTTCGCCCCATGAGGCGAGAGACGAGTTTTTTTGCTGCGTAAATGACGGAATCTTCACCTCATCGCCCGTTCACTTGAGTTGAACATTTTCACCGACTTGACTGCTTAAGAGTTGACAATTCAGTGTGATATCGGCTAACATTAACATGTTATGTCCATACTATATTTCCATAATCTAGCAATAGTTTGTCTTAACTACCGTAAATTCCGGACTATAAGCCGCGGCTTTTTTCCCGTTTTTTGGCCTTTTTTGGCCCCTGCGGCTTATATAACGGTGCGGCTTATCTATGGATTTTTTCAGCAAACGGCCACTCGGGAACCTCCAAAATCTATGGATGTTGGTATGAGGCAGAACGAGAGCAAGACAGACATTACGAGAGCGAGACCCTGATTGGATGATGTTGCAAAAAATGTGCCTCGCGACCTGATTGGAGCACTGTGCCACTACTCTCTCTCAGCCACTACGGTAAAACACCCTCCCTCCTCCCTCGCTCCGGGGGGAAAAAGGCAGCGATTGAGCCTGAAAGACAGTCTGAATGAAATTGAATGTAACATTCCCAATTCTATGTATTACATTCTAAAAAACTAACAGCAACATTTTGGAAGGCTAAGCCACACAACTAGCTCGTTGTAATCTAACATCATGCTTCAAAAGATGGAGAACTGGCTGTGTTACGACGATGGCGGCGAGAAGAAGAAGGAAAGAAGGAAATCGAGCAGCAGCACGTAACCTTGGCATCAGGGTGTTGACACAGAGAGCAGACGGCCGAGGTGCCGTTCAGATCCGACTGAAGGCTCAAGTTTGCCAGTGGATCCTGACAGCGTGGAGGAGTGTCAAAACATCCACGATCACCAACGGGTTCCGAAAGGCTGGACTGCTGCGTGATGAAGAGGAGGACGCCGCCAGCTGAGGGCCTTCAGAGGCTGTTCGATTCCGACAGTGACGAAGAGGAGTTCGTTGGTTTTGAGAGCGACAACGAAGGAGAGAGGAGAGTGGCTGACGAAGCCACCCTGAGCCTGTTCGTTTCCGACACTGAAGATGAGGACTTTGGTGGTTTTAGTACGCAGGAAGAAGACGAAGATGAGGATTAATGACTTGACTTTTCTGGTTACAGCCGTGTACTGCACCTTAGCCTAAAAGATGAAGACGAGGATTAATGACTTTTCTGGTAGGCTGATTACCGTATATTTTAAGCAGCCGTGTTACTGCAACTTTAGGCTTACGCGCTTACTGTCGTGTTACAGGCACTTTATTTTGCACTTTAAAAAAAACACATTTAATTTAGCCATTGATATTGCCTCGTCAAGCGCTGTAAGCTTTGTTTTTTGTTATGGTACTACTGTAGGCTATAATGTAGATCAGTGGTTTTCAACCTTTTTCATGCCAAGGACCCCTAAATTTACACAGCACAGTACATGTTCTGTAGCTACTATCGCACTAAATGGTAACACTTGAATACGTTATGCAAATATGCAACTTGTTTTGTTGAAATGTTAATAAATGGGAGCTTCCCCAAACAGCCATCGCTTTTCCGACAATCCCCTCTGTGCACGAACCCTTACATATGGTAATTAAACATCAAAACACCCGCGGCTTATAGACCGGTGCGGCTTATATATGTAAAAAACAGTCAACTCTGCAGGTGCGGCTTATACACCGGTGCGCCTTATAGTCCGGAATTTACGGTACTTAAAATGCAAAGCTAACAGTGTGAAAGCAAAGCTAATGCTAACATCAACACAACTTGCTTTTACATTATAACAGTTATGTTAGTCACAGTAGAAAACAATACACAAACTCGTATTTACTTCTTAACTCATTGAGTGCCATGGACGTCTTTCGACGTCCAATTAAATAGTGACGTAGAGTGCCACGGACGTCTTTCGACGTCCAATGCGTTTTTTGACGGTGGGATGTCGATCAAAGCCTTCCGCATTTCCTGTACAACTATTGTAGCTATTGGAGGTCTATAACCTATTTTACAGAACCCTTAGGTGGCGACAGTGCTCTCCAGATTACAGAAATGTCAGGAATACACAGCTTGAAATAGCCGTGATCAAAGAGAACCCGCTCATGCTGCAGTCCAGAGCCATGTAGATTGTTCTGGCTGCAACTGACGGTGCGTGCGAACACAGTCAATCCGCGCACACAACTGAACCCTTCCGCCTCTGTCTGTCTGTCAGCATAGTTTCTCCACATGATTAGCCGCTAGAAAAGCAGCAGCCGACACTCAAAAGCCAAACCTTTCACTGCAGTCCGCGTGTGGCTTCTCCATGTTGCGCTGCCTGGGAGGCACGCAGGGCAGGGCACGCAGGGCAGGACACAACTACACCACATCACTACATCAGAAAATATTATCTAGAGTCAGTGAATGTGCTTGAAATGCTGCATTTCACAAAAGGCTGAATATCTCAGCTTATAATTTGAAATGCCTGAAAACGCTGAAAACAACCTATCTTCTCCGGCTCATAACTAAAGAACGGAAAATGGTATCAATAAACTTTTTTTTGCTGATGATACAATAGAGTCTCCTTGTTCTTTTTGCGTGTTCGGTGTTTACATAGTAATATCACACAATATTCTGTGGGCCTCGAGAAATCACTGAAAACGCTCTGAAAACTCTGGCACTGGGAGCGTCCGTTCTCCAAAAGTGGCTGGCACTCAATGAGTTAAGGTCATAAAAGTCCAGACCATAGGTAACTGCTCATCACACTGTAAATAAATAGCAGTCCACTTCATGTTTTGGTACAGTTGTGTTCACATGCGTTCTGTTCGGGCACGCCTGAACCGTTCCGCAGACCACCTTTTTAATTGGATGTGGGAACAGAACGCAATGTTCACACTAATCAAACGAACCAGAGTTTGGGGTCATACTGGGGTCAAGTGTGCTCGGAAACAGGGCCGTGCGGGTTTCACTGTTGCTGTCCCGCCAGTCAGTCAGAGCTCGGCAGCTGTGCAGTGGGCAGGATGGCGAAGGCATGACCCGCCCATCTTTGCCTCTGATTGGCGCAGGAGACAAGGAGAGACGCAGGATAGGATAGCCAAGCGAATGTGATTGGATCCACAATGTTTGACGGTAGGCCAATCAGAGGCAGAGAAGGGCGGGTCATGACTTCACCATCCTGGGACAAAACGATTACTTAACTTCCGGTTGAAAGGTCAACAAGTGTAAACTGTCCGGACATTTAATTTATTGATAAATTGTTATTTATTAAGTCCTTCTTGAAGGGTGCAGGTCAAAAATGACTGTCAAAAATGTATACAAATAAAAATAAATCCCCCCTCCCAAAAAGGGCACTTTTGGCATCAGGGGAAAACGGGCAGGTGCTCGGGCACCCCTAGCACCCCCCTCTGAACCTGCCTGCTCGGAAACAGGCCTGGGTCCCTGATGTCAAACCACTGTATTGTTTTAACATTGTTGTGCCCAAATCCCCCCTTCATGTGACGGAATGTTACAAGTTTGTTCATGTCAAGTGCACATTAGGCTTATGTGGAAAAACAGTCTGTGAGTCTCACTGTCTGTCTCTCTTTCTAGCTGTTTGCATTGAGACGGAGAAATCAAGAAAAAAAAGGTGCATGTGATTGATCCTGACTGCAATGGCCTTTTTCTCCTCTTCTCTCCATCAACAACAGCTCCTGTCTCTAAACCCACCATCTCTACAAAGTGTGAACCTGATTTGTCCTCCTGTGCTCTCTGGTGTAACGCAATCATCACCGATGCTGAACCAGTCAGTTACACCTGGTTGAAAGACGACACGAAGAAGATTGACTCACCCAGAGAGCAAATCATTACAAAGGTACAATGGTGACGAAGTGTTGGTCCAACTCTCTTCCTGTCCATGTGTGAGTTAGTTAATGTCCACTTGTAATATCAGGGGACTAAACGAAGTAATGCATTACTTTACAGGAATAAACCAGAATAATTTGTTCAGCTTGCCTCACATATTCATCATTACACTAGCTCGTGGTTTTCATTTTCAACAAAAAAATCCAAGGCTTTCATAACAATAGGAGTTAAAGCCACAGGACGATAATCACCAGGACACGTTTTCTTCTTTGGAAGAGGTGTTATATGTGAAGTCTTCCACTTTGTAGGAATTATATGAGTGTCCATGGAACACTGAAGAATAGGCTGCCACACGGGTGCAAGCTCAGCTGCAAAAAAAATCTGAATAAAGGCACTGAGATGATCTGGTCCTGTGGCTTTCCTCTGATTCAAATGTCTAAATGTGTTCCTCACCTGCTCAACAGAAACATCAATTATATCAGACTGCACAGGTAGGACTGAGCTGATGATATTCCCAGCATGATCTGAATTGTTCCCTTCATCAAACCTAGCAAAGAAACTGTTCAACTGAAAATCTCAAAATCGGCCTCATTTTCTGCCACCAATGCTTTCCGGGTGGTTGACAGTCCAGTCATGCTTTTCATGGTGTCCCATAACTGTTTGGTATTTTTGCTTTTACATTTTTTTTCTAGTTGTAGCTTATGTGCCCTCTTTGCATCTTGCAGTTTCCCCTTTAAATCTTTTTCTATAGGGGGGTACGGTGGTGCAGTGGTAAGCGCTGTCGCCTCACAGCTCGAAGGTCCTGGGTTCGATTCTCACCTGGGACGCTGTGAACGCTGAAGGAATGCGTGCCCGTCCGCATGTCCTCGAGTGCCCACCGCCCGGGTGGGGTCGTCAAAAGGGCCTTTCTGTGTGGAGTTTGCATGTTCTCCCCGTGCCTCCCGGGGGTTTCCTTTATATAGGAACCCCTTCACCAAAACATGCAATATCCTGGTTGCTAATGTGGTTCCTCCTCTGGTCGTTAAGGGGCCTGTTCGGAGGGAGGGGAACTGGTTGGAATAGCATGAACCTCCCACGTGCTATGTCCTACCAGTGAAGCTTCCCCTGTCAGGTGAAAAGAAGCGGCTGGCTAACTGCCCATGTCTCGGAGGAAGCATGGAGCAAGTTTCGGCTCTCCCCAGATCGGCAGTGGGTGGAGTAGCAACCAGGATAAATAAAAGTAAATTATCACTAAGGGGGATAAAAATGGGTTTTTCTTTTTTTTTCTACACGCTTTAATTCTCCTATGTCCTTGTTCCTGAAGGCAATTTTCATTGTTCATCATTCATTAGTTATGTACATCTTGTTATTTGGATATCTTTTATCTCCTTTGTTGGTATCACTGACTGTACACAAAAGTCTATGTAGTCTGTTGTTACTGTAGATGTCTCATCCAAGGAGTCATGATGAAACTCCTCCCACATAGTACAGCCAAAGCATGCCTTAATTTCTTCTACATTATATACTGTCAGGTAGTCTCAACGCCAGACCCATGAGAGTTCTTACACTGATACACTACGTTACCGCATGCTGCAGAGCTCTCTCTGGGTCTGGGACACTTTCCCTCAGAGGGCTGGTTATGGGAGGGAACCGTTCACTTGGCCAGTGATATGCCAGTGGTGGATTCAGTCCTCTCCAATCAGTAACGACTTTGCGATCAGACAACACGGGAGGCGCAGCCCATTTTTCGAACCGCTCTCTCATCGGTGCTACGACCTGTCACTCATTCAATTTCAATCCGCTTCAAAAACCAGCAGTGGCTGTTAACTGGCACAGACTCACTTATGTAGTATGTGGAGCGCAGCGATTCAACGTAATATTTGAGTCTGGGGAGAGACTAACTGTCAGGTGACCACACTGATCATTTTTCTCTCTGGTTTGTTGCTCTTCAGTTTAGATTTATAAGTTGGTACAAGATGGACCACATTATGAGTTAGCTATTGGTGGTCTTATCATTATGCTTCCTCCACATTTACAAAGCATTTATCCAAAAGTTTATTCTTCCTTGTTTCACCTTCATACTGCTTAAATCCTGGCATTGTTATGTCCAGTTTGCATTGGTTCATGTCTCCAAACACAATTGCTGGGGCTCTGGATGTTGTTGCTGCAGCGTGTTCAACAGTAGCTGCTGCTCGCGTCGCGTTGCCACTGGGAGGTGTGTAGATAACAAACAGCAGCACGCATCCAAATTCTCTCGGCAAATAGAAGGGTCTCAAAGTCAGGTACAAGATCTCAAACATCTTTATCACAAAACCTGCTGTTCACGGTGTACTGATGGCACCACCGATCGTTAATATATATACTGTATGCAGATCCCGCCGCCCCTGCTTTTACAGGAGCTGATTTCTCTGTCTGCTCTCACCAAAGTGAAGCTGTCTATTTTACAGGCGGATTCCGGTATTGCAGAATGTAACCAAATTTCCGTGTAGCACAGCAATGATGCCTCCCGGAAGTCTGAACAGTACCTCGTAAGCGCGGATCTCATCAATTTTGTTGTTTATTGACGGCAGGTTTGTGAGGATCACAGATGGAAATGGTGGCCTTGTGTGCCTTGCTCACAGTCGTCTCCGCACCCCGCCTCTCCTTCCTCGTTTCTTTCACCGGCCTGGTCTTATCGACTCTGGTGGGATGTGGATAGGAGCCCCGGTGTCAGCATGGACCACAGTCCCGTGCAGTCAGTCCCCTGAGCTGCAGAATATCTTACTTCAAGCAAGGTTTCTCTGCTGTATATGAGCGCATGCAGGGCAAATATCCCTCACTCGACAGTGTGTGTCCACACGCCAATCCATATTCCAGCGTGTCTGTTGCACTTGCAACCACAGTCCCCATAACAGAGGACAAATAATCCACCAATTGTACATAAACATATTTCCGTGCTCACACATTAGACAACATTTAACATAAAACAAAGAGAGAAACAGAACACCTGTACACAGTTCACAGCACACCGGAAGTCAAACCTGTACGTTTCTTGATGCTTTAAGCTGCTGGAGTGTCCTTGAGCAAGGCACTGAACTCCTTCCAGCTTCAGGGAACTGCTCTGCAGCTGAGCCTCAGATCTCCTTTAACCAAAGGGTGAAGACATCAAGTGAGCAGTATTCAAATTAAACTGTGATTGGTTTGTGAACTTTGAGCTAATTCTATTTCACTGATTTTATAGGTGGATTTGAACTATACGCTTTTCAGCTGTAAGGTGGAGAACCCAGTCAGTGAGGAGGTCAGCCAACCCATCAGCAACCCCCTCAACAGCAACACCCTGATCCCCAGTGAGTTACCTCACTTTGACAACACATTACATGTTACATCTCTAAGATTTCACTTTTGTTGTCTTGGTGACACCTATGGCGATTATGTCATCAGAGTGTGTGTCTGTCTCTTGTGTGTGTTTGTGTGTGCATGTGTGTGCCTGGCTGTCTCTTGTGTGTGTGTGTGTGTGTGTGTGTGTGTGTGTGTGTGTGTGTGTGTGTGTGTGTGTGTGTGTGTGTGTGTGTGTGTCTGTCTCTTGTGTGTGTTTGTGTGTGCATGTGTGTGTGTGCCTGTATGTCATCAGTGTGTGTCTCTCTTGTGTTTGTGTGTGCATGTGTGTGCCTGTCTGTCTCTTGTGTGTGTGAGTGTGTGTGCGCACGCACGCACGTGTGTGTGTCTATGTGTGCATCACTAATGATGCCTCTGACATCACTGATGATGTCACAATTTATGACATCACTGATGACATCATCACTGGCCGACTTTGTGTGTGTGTGTGAGTGAATTTATGACATCACTGAGTACTGCAGGGATGACGTATTTTTATAGGCTTTATCCAGAAATCGGCCCCATTTTGGTTCGTCAGTGGAAAAGTCCATGGGGTTTTAGAATGGGGGTTAAACTTAAATGCATAAAATATAATTATATAAAAAGGTGTCTGTGGTTAACAAAACTTTATGGGAACCCAAATTTGTGTTCAGCATGATAATCTTCACAAATGGGAATAACTTGTATGCCTTTTGAAGCGTTTTCTAAAAATCACGTTAAAAAAAGCGCATTTACGTTCCAAAAGTCATAAAAGTTATTCACGTTTGTGAACATCATCATGGTGAAGCCAAATTCACATTCCCATAATCTTTTGTTCACCACAGACAGACCTTATTTCATGCATTTAAGTGAAATCCCCATTTTAAAACCCATTCACTTTTTTGCTGACAAACCCGGAAGTATACTTCTGGACTGATTCCTGTGGTTCTCTAGGGACAGGCAGAGCGCCGGCGCTGTCTTTTCAGCACCGCAGCACACGGGCAGCTGAGGAACAGAGAGAGGGAGAGATGTGTGCACAGGAGCTTAAACAACCTGAAACAGCACTGATACTAGCAGGCGACTTCAACAGGGTTAACCTGAGGAAGAGATTGCCTACACTCCACCAGCACATCAATTTCCACACACGGGGAAAACGCACACTGGACCAGTGCTACTCGAACATCCGACACTGTTACAAGGCTACACCCCGCCCCCCCTTCGGCAGATCGGACCACGCCTCCATCCTGCTCGTTCCCAGGTACCATCAAAAGCTCAAGCAACACCCCCCGGCCTTCCGAACTGCCCACTGCTGGTCAGACCAATCAGAGGACATCCTGAGGGACTGCTTCGACCAAACAGCATGGGAAGAGTTCAGGGCTGCAGGAGACCTGGACGAATATGCAGAAACGGTAACAGGCTTCATAAAAAAATGCACAGAGGATATAATCCCCCAAAAAATAATGAAACTAATGGCAAACCAGAAACCCTGGATTAACAGTGATCAGTGGCGTGCCTGACCAAGTTGGTGCCCTAGGCAAGATTTTTGCTGGTGCCCCCCCCCCCCCCCCCAAAGAAAATATAATAAAAATGATATCGCAGCTAATTCCACCACTGCAGTGCAGGCTCAGAATCGCCCCCAGTGGCACTGGAAGTACTTTTAGGTAGGGGGTGCTGTAAGGAAGGGACTATCGGTGCTGCCCACGAGGGCAGCGCTGAAGAAAATTTTACGTTTTTTGGACTTTCATCCATATTTAGAAGAATATTTAATTTTAAATTAACATTAGGATTATACTGTTGTGATGTCATTATTCAGTATCTTCTCCTTTTCTCACTCACTTTCATGTAAGCACCTGCTCTCCCTTTAGTCGTTTTACACTACAACAGACAGCAACACAGGCATAAACACTGAACTTTATTATTATTATGGAAAACCAGATTATGATGAAAATCAAACACTTTTGAAGAGAGAGCGTATGAAATAAGATTAGAGCTGGGACGCACAAACTGTTTTTTAATGTATCCTGTTGGTGGTATAAACACAAGACAGCCAAATCCAACAATTTTGTAAATCCCATTTCTTGCCACCAGGGGGTGCTGCAGCACCCTCAGCACCCACCTTCCAGCTCCCTTCCCCCACTCTGGGAAAAAGCTCCGAGCAGGTAGAAGGGGGCGCGGCCGCGCAGTGGGTGGGGTGGTATGGATTAGGGACCATGGTGAAAGTTCTGCAGCCCAGGCAGCCAGAATGCCAGAATTCACTATTATTTAAAGACTTAAGACGTTGTTCTGCTTATTTTTTGTCTACTATTATAAAATAATAGTAGGCCTATTATCATGAAAAAGTATTTGTAAAAAATAAATAAATAAATAAATTTTACCCTCTCTGGCACCCCTAACGGCTCAAGCGCCCTTAGCATTTGCCTAGTTCGCCTAATGGACGGCACGCCACTGACAGTGATGTCCGGGCTGCCCTCCACGCCAGGACCACCGCCTTCAACTCTGGAACACCAGAGGAATACAAGCAGACAAGATATGCCCTCCGAACCACTATAAAAAGAGCACGGAGAGAATATGGCAATATGCTAGAGTCCAAACTGGACTCTAATAACCCCAGGCATCTATGGAGAGGACTCCATGCTGCCACTGACTTCAAGGGGGAGAAACAGCAATCCCCCCACACATCACCCTCCCTGCCGGATGAACTCAACGCGTTCTACGCTAGGTTTGACCCCTCTGCCAGAGCGCCCCCCCCTCGTCCTCTCCTACCCCTCTCCCCCCACCTCACCCCCCCTTTCCACCACCTCTCCCCCCCCCCCCCTCCACCTCCCCCCCTCCGGCACCTCTCCCCCCATCACCCCTCCTCCTCTCCTCCCCTCCATCACCCCCCCTCCTCTCCTCCCCCCCACCACCCCCACTCCCCCCCTCCTCTCCTCCACCCCCCCGCAACCTCTCCCCCCATCACCCCTCCTCCTCTCCGTCCCCCCACCACCCCCACAGCCCTCCTCCCCCCGACCACCTCCACCCCTCCTCCTCTCCTCCCCCCCACCCCTCAGCACCCCCACCCCCTCCCATTCCCACCTAACCACCAACACCCCCCACCTCCCACCCCCCACAGATCCAGACCGCCCTCTCACCATCACTGAGGATGAGGTGCGCCGGTCGCTCTTGCGTATCAACCCACGCAAGGTGGCCGGCCCGGACGGCATCCCCGGGCGTGTCCTCAAGGCCTGCGCCCACCAGCTGGCAGGCGTATTCACAGACATTTTCAACCAGTCCCTCTCCCTCCGACAAGTTCCCTCCTGCTTCAAAGCAGCGACAATCATCCCCATCCCCAAACAGCAGAAAGTGACCAGCCTCAACGACTTTGAAAAGCTGGTTATATCACAGATCCGCCCCACACTCCCCCCGGACCATGACCCGCTACAATTTGCATACCGCCCCAACAGGAGCACAGCGGATGCAGTAGCACACATGCTCCACACCGCCCTCTCCCACCTGGAGGGGAAGGACACCTATGTGAGAATGCTGTTCGTGGACTACAGCTCAGCATTCAACACCATAGTACCCTCCAGGCTGGTACGCAAGCTCAAGGATCTGGGACTAAACACAGCAATGTGTGACTGGATCCTGGATTTCCTGACAGATCGCCGCCAGGTGGTGAGAGTGGGCAACCTCACCTCCTCCCCACTGACCATCAGCATAGGAGCGCCCCAGGGGTGCGTCTCCAGCCCCTTCTGGTACGACCTCTACACCCACGACTGCGTGGCGACTCAATCTTCGAACACCATCGTGAAGTTTGCGACACAGCAGTCGTGGGGCTGATCTCCAAGAGCGACGAGACGGCCTACAGAGAGGAGGTGGGGGCCCTGGAACAATGGTGCGAGGACAACCACCTCTCTCTGAACGTCTCCAAGACCAAGGAGATCATTGTAGACTACAGGGGGGGGGGGGGGGCGCACACCCCACAATCACCATCAACGGCACAGTGGTGGAAAGGGTGGACAGCTTCAAGTAACCTGGGAGTCAACATCCACCAGGACCTGACATGGGCCGGTCACACCGCCACTGTTGTCAAAAAAGGCCCAACAGCGACTACACGGACTCAGGCGCCTGAAGAAATTTGGGCTAAGGCCAGAAATCCTTAGAGACTTCTACAGAGGCACCATTGAAAGCCTGCTGACTGGCGGCTTCACCACCTGGTACGGGAACTGTACCACCATGGACCGCAGGGCGCTAGGAAGAGTGAGACGCACGGCCCAGCACGTAACAGGATGTGAGCTGCCAGAACTGCAGGAACTGTATAACCAGCGGTGCCTCAGGAGGTCCCTGAACAGCCTGTTCTCCCTGTTACCCTCAGGGAGGAGATACAGGGTCCCAAAAGCACGCACAAATCGCTTGAGGGACAGTTTCTTCCCGCAGGCCACGAGACTCCTTAACATACACAAATAGTGTAGTAGCTGTACTGTACCGTACTGTAGCTGTCCCTCTATAGTAGCTGTACTGTACCGTACTGTAGCTGCTACCATTATGTATGTCTAATGTTTAATTGTATGTTTAATTAGGTATATGCTATTTGCACCTGTACGTCAAATACGCCAAATTTAAAATGTTTAAGCACATCTAAAGTATGCACATGACATGACATGTGCAGTGAATATGCCACTGTCTCTGACTTGTCGTATCACTCTACTGCCTTATTGCTTGTTGTGTCTCTTGTTGTTTTTGCACTCATATGCCCTGTTATATTTGTACTATGTTGTAAACAGAGTCCACAGCACAAGAATTTCACACGTGATACTTGTACCACGGAGTGACAATAAAAATCTTAAATCTTGAATCTTGAATCTTGAATCTTGAATGTGTCATTATATCGTAATATTGTCTTCGGGCCCTCGAAGCAGGTAGGGCCTGAATGTCACGGGCCGGGCCGGGCTGGGGCCGTAGTTTCAGGCGCTCACAGGGCTCTACAGTGATGGTCACTCGAGCAATTGTGATGTCATCAGTGAGTGATGTCATCAGTGATGCGAAGTTGAGCAATTGTGCGCTGCGCATGCCAATACAGCACGCATAGCACGTGAGATTTCTAATATATATATATATATATATGTATGTATGATAGAGTAAAAGACGTATTTTCATATCTGTTAATGTACTGCTTATGCTCATACTGCAATGTGACCTGTGCCTTATAGAACTGTACACCCTGTGATATTGCTGTACATGCTATCTGATGAGTTCAACAAGTTGTCAGACGGCCTCAGGCCACAAGGTTATTTATGAGCGTCTCTGTACAGCGAAGACGACCTCAAACTGTCAGCTTTCAAGTGGCAGTTTGACAGGTCAAACACCCGCGGGGTATAAGCGTTCTAACTGTCAACTGATGTGTGAAAGGCTATGTCATCACTATAAGCAAAGGACTGAAAAAACCAGTTTCCGCATGTTGTGTGTAACCACTGGGGTCTCTCAATAAAAGCTCAGTGCTTCGAGCAAGAAAGGTAGAAGTGACTGGAGCCGTTGCAGCGGTGCAACGCTCAGGCACTCTCCTTGATTCAAGCAAGTAAACTTTGAAACTCGAGTCTCTGTTATCTGTGATTCACTCTGGTGGCTTGGTCTGTTGAAAAGAATCAGTGGGTGTCCATTCAGAACCCATCATTACTTGGTCCTTCGAGCCGGATTCCAAATATCGTCGCTGGAGGGGAAGGAGAGAGGACACGCCGCAAGTCTGTCGACAGCCAGGACCCCAGCCGGTCCTGCCAAAGACCTGGGACGTGACAATTCGTGCCAGGCCGGTGCCTTAGATGTCCAACCTTCCTTCTTCACCAGAGACGATTGACGGGATCCAGACCAACCAGTGAAACACAGATCACGGTAAGGAAACGGTTAACTCCACCGCACAGGAGGTTTATAAAAACCACCTAGAAAGAGAGAAGAAGAACGGTGAACTCCACCGCACAGGAGGTTTATAAAAAACCACCTAGAAAGAGAGAGCAGACTGCAGACTGGTGGTTACTTAAACACTGAGAAAAAAAGACTAGTGGTTACTTTAAACACTGAAAAGCGCTATATATATATATGAATAGAAACAATTATGAAGTGAAACATAGTGTGTATGTGCGAGCGACGAATGTCACCAGTGGACTTGAATTGAAGTACACAAAGTGGGTGAATGAGGAATAAAAGTCCTAAAGAAAATTATTTTATTTGGGGAAAATGAATGTAAATGATCCTCACCTATAGAGGAACATTTTATATATATAACAGAGAGCGAAATAAATTGTGTTATTAGCCACACACCTTAATTTGTAAAGTAAGTGCTAGGCACATGGTGATCGAGATATTTAAGTGATTTAAATTAGCTTCTCTAACCAAGACCAAGGTGTATGAAGAGTGTATAACTGTAAACACATATTATTTGTTTATTTGTTTATTTGTCAAAAGGGGGACGCCCCTATAGTAAAATAAACATTTAAAAAATAAAAATAAAAATGAAAAAGGAAAGTCACCATTTCTGAAGCGGACCTGAGCAATAGTTTAATCGAATTAGACGAGATAAATAGGAAATTGACTAACAAAGCGAGCAGACTATATTAGTTCACGTCGAGTAACACAGACTCAGTAGTGACTTTATATGCCTGTATTAATAATTATTATTAAAAGATTGGGAGTTTTATTAACAACGATAGCAGTTTGGCACAAATGGGGAATTATTCACTGTGAAAATGCCACAGTTATAGGCTATTACGATACACAGTCGATATATGAGTTCGCTGACAGAATGATGGATCTTATGGGATGGATGCAAATAGATTCCCGATCAATGGGACTATTTCTTTGGTGTATCGGCCGAGCTTCATCATATCTTGACAGACGCAGTAGAATTAGAAATAATGCAAATTATTGATGAAAGATTTAGATTCAGATTATCTTGAGATTGAAATACAGAACATACAAATTAACATAACATTTTTGTGTGATTTACGCCTGAAGAGGAGAATGCACATTGCACAATAAAAGTTTGGTGGACCACAGACGCCCCGAAAAAATGGCGTCTTTCCCTCCTCTCCCCATTCACAAGTGTCCAGACAGCACTGTCCACTATTGTTCCGACGGCAAAAGCATTAAAGCTGCCGACTTTAATATCCCCTCTAAGGTCAATGTAGAGGTGGCTCTTATCCGTCGGCCCCCCTGTATCGCCCTATCCTGGACCGTGAACCAAGTAGACCCTTCAGCCCCACCAATGGAAAATTACAGTATTTACATTACCTGCGAAACGGAAAAAGGTAACGGTGTTTTCCCTGCGTGGAAGCGTAGGGCAGTTGTAAGGGCTACTTCACTGCCCATGGCAGTGAGCATTTCCCGCTGCAAACCCGGATATACGGCCGGTTTCACTGTCGTAGGTACAGACACGTTTGGTCGAAATGGCCCTTATAGCGAGGTCATCTCGGTATTGATACCGGAGTAGGAGGAGAGGGTCCAGGATAGACATTGTAACAGTTATGTTTAAATTACAGTGATGGAACGAGCGGGAGATCAGAGACCCGTTTCTAGACCACTCGAAGATTAGAGATGACGCAACAGGCATCATTACATATCTACCGTTTGTCCTCATAAAGAATTGTCCAGTCAACCTTTTAGGACAAGACAGTGATGGAAAACTAAAAAATGAGTTTAGTGCCTGTGAAACGAGGTATGAGAACAATTGGCCCAAGGCAAGTAATAACAGACAAAGCGGAATGCATGCCTCAACCTGACCCAACTAAAACTGCAGAGCAATTATTATGCTCAAACCGACAGACTTCCAAGAAGAAGCCCAGAAGAGTTACACATGACTTTACGCTATAAACGCACCCCAGGCCCTGACAAATCATGACGATAAAATAGATAGCCTGGGGCCACAACGCGTAACGTTTAGAGCGCTGTACAGAGGAATTACGCAACCACTGTTAGATTTGATTTACTCTGACGATGACATGACTATGAAAGGAAAGATAAATGATGCTTTTGAAGCAACCAAACGCTGCCTCATTAGCTCATCAAGTCTTGGCATTTCCAGACTATGACAAAACCCTTATACAAATGGTAGACGGCAAAGGGGGATTTATGACATCAGTACTGACACATAAACATGGAACAAGACTACGCCCAGTCGGATTCTGCTCCAAAAGATTAGATCCAGTGTTTTTGGCACCGCCAACGTGCGTACAAACTGTATGCGCTGCTGCTATAAGCGGTCCAAAACCCAATCTCCAATGGACAGAGTCTTATATGACAGAATGCATAAGAGCGTGGAAGCATGTTGCTGACAGGCATCATTGGCTTCCCCAAGGCAACGCAACGAGAGTGCCTTGATTGCTCTGACATGGACAAAATTAAGGCTCCAATGCTGGATATGACAAAAATTGACTTAGATAAAAGGGATATTTGACAAACTGAACAAAGTGAACAAAGTGAACAAAGTGTTTTATAAAGGCTGTGGGATCCAGTTTGTGTGATGCTAAATCCATTAGCCATTTAACATGAGCTACCTTAAATGCCCTGTTTAGCCATATTAAGTCAAGTCAAGTCAATTTGATTTGTATAGTGCATTTACACGCGGCTGAGCCGCAACCAAAGAGCTTCACAAAAGTACAAGAAGCGATAAAACAAATGATATACGCTATAAAGCATTTAAAAATAGAATGAAATCAAGTAGAAGAGTTAAAAGACATTGACTAACTACACGGCTAGTCAATTAATCAGTTATTATTATTAATAATAACAATATATATTATTATTATTATAATAATATTAATTAGGACAAGAGAAAAATGGTGAGGTGAGCGGCCTGGAATGGCGCGGTGTTTGTGGTTCTTGAAATAGCCCAATGGGCCAGGAGAGAAATGAAATCATCAACAAGAACCTGTGATGCATGCACATGAGGAGTTAGGTTCTAAAAAACAACTTGTTAAGAAAGAACACATATACGATAAGAGGCATAGCCGGTAAATGGCTGACACAGGCTCAGAGGAGAGCAGAAAAAGGAAACTATGAAAGCACCATTGCAGCGTCAGTCTCGGTCTCAGCTGACGAAGAGACAGGTGCGTCGGCCTCGGCCAACGCAACCAGGAGGAGAAAGAAAGAGAGTTGAAAGATGAGCGAGACAAAGAGGAGAAAAGAATAAAAGAGAAAAAGACCAGAGAAAAAGAAGAAAGAGAAAGAGCTCACATGGAAAGAGTGAGGAGAGAATTGGCTAAATTAAAGTTATCATGAGGTCCTTAGGACATTTATGATTATATTTGGACATGAGTGGGGGAGGCTGAAAAAAATATGGCCCCCACATCTTAATACAGAAGAACGAAAGCGTTCCAAAACCAATACCACTAGATGTATTGCGAGAGATGCAAAACAACGCCTCAGAGAGAGAAAAGCAGAAGTGGTTGACCGATGGCACAGTAAAAAATAGTGAAGGTCTATTTCAAATATAGTGACAGATTAGTAGCCTACTTTCCAACCATCCTTTATAACACGGGAGCTCAATTGATACACGGGCTTTTGCCGTGTATCAAACAGGTGGGAGGATGGAGGTAATAAACAATACTGTCATACATATAACTACATTAAATTTTCAAAAAAAGGGACACATTTTGACAGGAAGGACATGGGTGGAGTGCATAGAATCACACCCACAGCAAAAAAGACTGTCACCGTTTGGAATTGTAACAGGAAAACAATTCAGATTACCAATAGTAGAAGCAGGAGCAGAGAATACATTGGCAGATTGGATGAGCCGTTTATTCTGAACAAATAACCTGCCAAAGATCTCTACTCCTCTACAGGACACACTGGAGCGAGGCCATAAAGAGGAAG
Organism: Poromitra crassiceps; assembly: GCF_964638095.1. Taxonomy (NCBI): domain Eukaryota; kingdom Metazoa; phylum Chordata; class Actinopteri; order Beryciformes; family Melamphaidae; genus Poromitra; species Poromitra crassiceps. Next base: position 13,590,501 of record NC_139635.1, read on the forward strand.
CACTGGCACAGCCCGCGCTGGGAGGGCCCATTCATCACAGCTGACCACACCAACGGCGATAAAGATCTCTGAAAGAAGCACGTGGATTCACCAGACACACTGTAAAAAAGTGATCCCTCTCCAAACTGATATTCCTCTCCAAACTGACAGCTAGTGGTGACGAAGTCCGGACTACAAAGGGTTCGTTTCTAGGAAAACTTAGTCTCAAAGCCGGTGAAGAAACCAACTGAGCCACTAAGCACTTAGATGTTTGGAAGAATAGCAGTTGGACTGTTTACAGTCACAATGACACTGATGGTCAGCAGGCTGACGAGTGACGATCCACTACCGAACAGAGACAAACGTTGGACATGCCGAAACGGCCCTTGGGGCCCGGACAAAGATGAGAACGCACGACCAAGATTTAGAAACAAATGGTACGCTTATGTGCATAAATTAGCAAAGAACTTTGGAAAAATGATTGCTCAATTGGCTGTGGTCAGGGTCCTGGCTTCAGAGACTGATACGAGAAGGAATCGTCTTCCTGTGTGTAATTGTCGTAATGAACATTTTTGCAGCCTGCTGCATTACGGCTAAGCTGGCTTCAAATGCATTTGTGCAATGTGTTATGTTGCAGCAAGAACATGTGTTCCCTGAAAAAGAAGATTGATGCCCGACATGATTGTGGTAGTTTTTGTTATGGTCAGCTGGGAGAAAGTATGTACGTCTCAACATTTTCCTCCCCTCGGTGATCATGAGAAGGACAATCCTGCCAAACATGTAAAACCAAGACTTAAGGTTTTATATAACAATGTGATTAGAAAATGTGAATAAACAAGTTAACCAATAACCTGAATAAAGAGAAAAACGAAAGTACATGTGAAATATGAAAAATAGGAGGGAATGATAGAGTAAAAGACGTATTTTCATATCTGTTAATGTACTGCTTATGCTCATACTGCAATGTGACCTGTGCCTTATAGAACTGTACACCCTGTGATATTGCTGTACATGCTATCTGATGAGTTCAACAAGTTGTCAGACGGCCTCAGGCCACAAGGTTATTTATGAGCGTCTCTGTACAGCGAAGACGACCTCAAACTGTCAGCTTTCAAGTGGCAGTTTGACAGGTCAAACACCCGCGGGGTATAAGCGTTCTAACTGTCAACTGATGTGTGAAAGGCTATGTCATCACTATAAGCAAAGGACTGAAAAAACCAGTTTCCGCATGTTGTGTGTAACCACTGGGGTCTCTCAATAAAAGCTCAGTGCTTCGAGCAAGAAAGGTAGAAGTGACTGGAGCCGTTGCAGCGGTGCAACGCTCAGGCACTCTCCTTGATTCAAGCAAGTAAACTTTGAAACTCGAGTCTCTGTTATCTGTGATTCACTCTGGTGGCTTGGTCTGTTGAAAAGAATCAGTGGGTGTCCATTCAGAACCCATCAATGTACACACACAGACAATCAAATCCCAAAAAGATTGGAATTGGGTCAAGCTTTCAACTACATAGATATAATACTGTGTCCATGTAAACAGACTTGTTGCTGTTATTTTCCTGTAGAGTCTGATGGTGAATGGAAACGGAGACCAGGGAGAATAGTCATCGTCTTCATGGTCGTGACCATGTTGCTGCTCGTCATAACGCCCATTGCTAAATGCATACGCAGAACAGGTAGGAAGCCATCAGATACAAAAAAAATTACAAAATGATTTACTGTGTACTGTAAATGGTGTTATTAATATGATTATGACATCAAACTGATATTTGCCTGTAATTGACAGTATTCACATTTGTGTCAGTTTATTTAGGGTTAGGGTTAATAGTTGCCTTAGAGCTCAACAGTCACGTGACTGTTCTGTGACGTCACTGTTCCAGCGGGGTATTTCCCCATTCATATTCTGCATTGAGATTTTGATTATTAGTCATATTCGCATAACCACCCAAGGTAGACTTACCACTGGCAAGCTAGTGGTGAAACAATGGTATATCTTCCTGTAGAAGCCACAAATCTATATATCGTTTTTTATTTTAAATCAGTTTTTATTCGATTTCATGGAGAGGTACTACACTACAATTCTACAATGTAATATCGACGTCTTTGATTGGTGGAGCTCGCTGTATGGTCATCTGTGATTGGTGGCCTGCACTAATTTCTCTCTCTGGCTGTTATATTTCTAGGCTACTACAAACGTAGGTCACAGCTTGCTGAATAAAAGGGCTAAAACCGCCACTGAGTGACTGAAAGTATATTATGTTAACCAGTTCAAGACACGCTCTTTCCACGCTGGCACCCGTTTTAAAATCCGTTACCCAGTTCATTCACTAATATGCACAAAATGTATCTATCTACAATAACGTTAGCCATTGAGCTAAAAGTCTATAGAGTACCGCAGGGAAGAGGTATGTTTGTAGCAGAGATGGGCACTTGAGACTTGGTGACTTGGACTCGAGTCGACTCGAGTCCCTGTTTTGATGACTTGTGACTTGACTTGACAAAAACATAAATGACTTGAGATTTACTTGGACTTGGAAGTTAAAGACTCGAGACTTGACTTGACTTGAGAGGTGATGACTTGGATGACTTGTTTGTGTTTGTTAGTTTAAAGTTTAAAGTAAACAATGAAATAATAACGTAACGTTGTCAAGTGTCTCAAGCGTCTCAAGCGTCATGCAGAGTGCATGGCGAGTGCAGCTGGAACAGCATTAGAAAAAAATTTCATTGGAGCGTGACTGACAGCCAGGCATCCAATCACGACAATGCCATAAGGAGGAGCATGACTGAGTCATCCAATGACAAATTGTCATTCAGTCATGCTCCTCCTTATGACATTGTTGTGATTGGATGACTGGCTGTCAATCACACTCCTCACTGATTGCACACAGCTGAGTTATTCTGCAGAGGCAGACGCAGTGCTGCCAACCTGGCTACTTTGTCGCTACATTTAGTTTTTTTTCAGACCCCGCTGATGACTTTATTTCTCAAAAGTGACGAGCGACAACTAGAATAGAATAGAATAGCCTTTATTGTCATTGTACAGTTCCCCATACAACGAAACTAAGAGCTTCAGCTGACAGTGCAGACGTAAATAATTAAAAACATTTAAGAAAAAAACAACAACATTAACAACAGATAAGGACACATGACACCTAGACGGGGAGTCTAGGTGTCATGTCAGGTCTGGCACCGTGTTATGGCAGGTGTCATGTCTAGTCTGGCAAAAAAGCAGAAACAAAACAATAATGAAATACTAATAAAATACTGCTGAGGTAGTAAAAGAATATTGCATGTTGATGCATTGTATTGCACAAGTTCATGTATTGCACTAACAGATAATTAACGGCTGCTGCTGTGATTGTTTAGAGTCCGAACGGCCCATGGGAAAAAGCTGTTCTTTAGTCTGTTTGTGCGACTCTTGATGCTCCTGTACCTCCTGCCCGAGGGCAGCAGGCTGAGCAGGTGATGACCAGGGTGGAGGTGGTTGCGGATGATCCGCTCTGCCCTGGAGAGACAGCGGGAGCTGGCTATGTCATCTAGGGAGGGGAGAGGACAGCCAGTTATCCTCTCGGCTGTCCTGATCACCCTCTGTAGCCTCTTCCTGTCAGCTGCGGTGGAGCCAGCGTACCACACTGTGATGGCATACGCCAGTACGCTTTCGATGGTGGATCGGTAGAAGGTTACCAGCAGCTTCTCCTCCGGATTGTTCCGTCTGAGTACTCTCAGGAAGTGGAGGCGCTGCTGGGCCTTCTTTACCACCGCTGCAGAGTTGACTGACCAGGCGAGGTCCTCGGAGATGTGTGCCCCCAGGAACCTAAAATGGGGGACCCTCTCCACACAGTCCCCATTGATGTAGAGTGGGGCAGGGGCAGTCTTATTCTTCCTGTAGTCAATGACCACCTCCTTGGTTTTCTTGGTGTTGAGGGAGAGATTGTTCTTGGCACACCACTCCACCAGCCGCTGCACCTCATCCCTGTACGCCATCTCATCATCATTTGAAATGAACCCCACCAGGGTGGTGTCATCTGTGAATTTGATGATGGTGTTGGTGGGGTGGGAGGGAGTGCAGTCATGGGTGTAGATGCCATACAGGAGCGGGCTCAACACGCGGCCTTGTGGGGAGCCGGTGCTGAGCGTCAGGGTGGAGGAGCTGTGTGTCCCTGAGAATCTGAGTATGGGAAGCAATGTTAATGTGTTGAATCCAGGTGAATCGCAACAGATTTTGCCCATGAATTGGTGTAGGTGCGGGTTTTCTCTCTCTCTCCTTGTCTCTGCCTGTCTAACCAACACAGACACAGCGCTTCTCCCCTATCTGGCCCAGGCGGGCGGAGTTAATATTACAACGATATTCAATAATTATTACAATGGTTACGCTGACGCGTGTTTTTGTTTGTTTGTTTTCTAGCGACTTTCTGAGCAACCAATAGTGACTTTGCTTGGAAAAGAGTTGGCAGCATGGGCAGACGGGACAGGGGCAGAACCTAAGAAAGTCTGATGTTGTAGTCTGGCTGTCAGTGTTTCACTGTTTAACAGTGATTGAGAGGAAATGTTTATTTCATATTTTTTACATTATGTTTTGATTGTTTAAGCTATTTGTTTTTGTTTGATTACATTTTAGTCTGGCTGTCAGTATTTCACTGTTTAAAACTGTTAAAACTGTAAGCATTATGATTTTGAAGCAGTTATTGAAATAAATAAGCGTTTATAAAGTTATTTGACTTTTGTATGATTACATTTATTTCACTGAATAGCAATGATTATAATACAAATTCAATTCATTTTTTAACAGGTTACATCCTGTAAATTGACCAATAATATCACTATTAGACAAGTATTAATACCATGTTTTATTACTGCATCTGTCAAGGTAAGACTGCAGTATCTTGGGAGTGGGGGGGGGAAGTGACTTGACTTGGGACTTGACTTGCCTTAACTAAGGACTTGACTTGACTTGACAAAACCTGTGACTTGACTTGCCCAAAACAAAATGACTTGGGACTTGCTTTAGACTTGGACCAAATTACTTGGGACTTACTTGAGACTTGGACCGAAGTGACTTGGTCCCATGTCTGGTGTGTAGGCTTAACCAGAAATCGCCACCATGTTGGTTTTTAGCGGGGGACGCTAATAGGAGGATAATCTTCACAAATGAGGACCACCTTATGACTTTTTAAAAGTTTTCTGAAAACCGGGTTTAAAAACACATTTACACTTTAAAAGTCATAAAAATGGTCCACATTTGTGAAGATTATCCTGCTGAACACCACTTACCAGTTCCCTAAACTATATGACGTTTGGGTGATCCAGCTATAAGCATTTAGCAAATATGCCTTCCTTAGCTGGGAGTTCCTTCCTCTTTGTACTAACTTATTATTTTCTGTCACAGCCAAACGGTTCCAAGTATCTTCTGTCATACAGAAATGATGTAGGCAGTTGAAATATTTTGTGTGTAAAATCTTTTTCAGAAGAATTAAAATAAATCGTTGCTTTTGCAAGGTTAGCCTGATGGCTCGGCTCTTTCTGTGGGTGTTCGGCTCTTTCTGTGGGTGCTCGGCTCTTCTGTGGGTGTTTGGCTCTTACTGTGGGTGTTTGGCTCTTTCTGTGGGTGTTTGGCTCTTTCTGTGGGTGTTTGGCTCTTCTGTGGGTGTTTGGCTCTTTCTGTGGGTGTTTGGCTCTTCTGTGGGTGTTTGGCTCTTTCTGTGGGTGTTTGGCTCTTCTGTGGGTGTTCGGCTCTTTCTGTGGCTGCTCGGCTCTTCTGTGGGAGTTTGGCTCTTCTGTGGGTGCTCGGCTCTGCTTTGGGTGCTCGGCTCTTCTGTGGGTGCTCGGCTCTTCTGTGGGTGCTCGGCTCTTCTGTGGATGCTTGGCTCTTCTGTGGGTGCTCGGCTCTTCTGTGGGTGCTCGGCTCTTCTGTGGGTGCTCGGCTCTTCTGTGGGTGTTCGGCTCTCTTGTGGCTGCTCGGCTCTTTTGTGGGTGTTCGGCTCTTCTGTGGGTGTTCGGCTCTTCTGTGGGTGTTCGGCTCTTCTGTGGGTGTTCGGCTCTGTGGGTGCTCGGCTCTTTTGTGGCTGCTCGGCTCTTTTGTGGGTGTTCGGCTCTTCTGTGGGTGTTCGGCTCTTCTGTCGGTGTTGGGCTCTTCTGTGGGTGTTCGGCTCTTCTGTGGGTGTTCGGCTCTGTGGGTGCTCGGCTCTTTTGTGGGTGTTCGGCTCTTTCTTTCGGCTCTTCAGCACCTATGACTCAGGATGAGCGCTGCAGCGCTCTCCCTGATGTCCAAACTCTGCTTCTCTCTCTCTCGCTCTCTCTCTCTCTCACACACACACACACACACACACACACACAAACAAACAAACAATGCATTAGTCAGTCTTCACACCTCAATGTTGAATGATAAGCCTTAGATCGATACAGCCTTTGAATATGAACGTCTCTCTCTCTCTCTCTCTCTCACACACACACACACACACACACACACACACACACACACACACACACACACACACACACACACACGTGACAGTCTGCTCTGGATGAGCACAGACGCACAGACACTTTAATAAAGCATAATTTACCTGCAGACCCATAGGCCCAGCAGGTTTTGGGTAGCCTGTGCATCACTACAAGATGCTGATTAAACAGCATGATTATTGCACAGGTGTGCCTCAGGCTGGTCAGCTCTGAAACTCCTGGTTGAGTAATACATGGTTCTAACAGTTACTTTATACATTACACTCAGTCAGACCTGCTTGTCCACCCACCAGTAATGAGCTGAATAGAGTCCATGGAGTTGGGAATGTGTCAATTATCAGGAAATGTTTGTATTATTCTTTACTCACCTCTCATTTATTTCATCTGTTGTTTGTTAATTCAGAAACTCTGTCTGCGTGTCAACACAAATCCTATCTAAAGGAGAAGGTTCAGTGTGTGTCTGAGGGGCTTGGTGGAGCAGGAACCTCACTTCTGAATGATTTCTACACAGTGCTTTACCTCACGGTGGGAAGGACTCGACAGGTCAATCTTGAACATGAGGTCAGACAGATTGAAGCAGCATCCAGATACCAGACATCAGAAACAACAATCGGATGTAAAGACATCTTTAAACCTATTGGAAATAAACCAACCAAAACATTGATGACAATGGGAGTGGCTGGCATTGGGAAAACAGTCTTAACCCATAAGTTCACTCTGGACTGGGCTGAAGACAAAGCCAACCAGGATATACAGTTCATATTTCCGTTACCTTTCCGAGAGCTGAATCTGCTGAAAGGGAAGTTCAGCTTGGTTGGACTTCTTCATCGCTTCTTTAATAAGATCAAAGAAGCAGGGATCTGCAGGTTTGACAAGTTCCAGGTTGTCTTCATCTTTGACGGTCTGGATGAGTGTCGACTTCCTCTAGACTTCCAGAACAACGAGATCCTGACTGATGTTACAGAGTCAACCTCAGTGGACATGCTGCTGACAAACCTCATCAGGGGGAATCTGCTTCCCGCTGCACGCCGCTGGATAACTACACGACCTGCAGCAGCCAATCGGATCCCTCCTGAGTACGTTGACGTGATGACAGAGGTGAGAGGCTTCACTGACAATCAAAAGGAGGAGTACTTCAGGAAAAAAGTCAGAGATGAGCAGGCCAACAACATCATCTCCCACATCAAGGCTTCACGAAGCCTTCACATCATGTGCTACATCCCAGTCTTCTGCTGGATCACTGCTACGGTTCTGGAGCATCTATTGAAAACCAGTCAGAAAGTAAAGATGCCTAAGACCCTGACTGAGATGTACATCCACTTGCTGGTGGTTCAGTCCAAATGGGGGAACGTCAAGTATGAGAGAACTGAGAAAGATAATATGAAGTTGATGCTCGCTCTGGCAAAACTGGCTTTTAAGCAGCTGGAGAAAGGCAACCTGATCTTCTATGAAGCGGACCTGACAGAGTTTGGCATTGATATACCAGCAGCCTCAGTGACATCAGGAGTGTTCACAGAGATCTTTAAAGAGGAGTGTGGGCTGTACCAAGGTGACAAGGTCTTCTGCTTTGTCCATCTGAGCCTTCAGGAGTTTATGGCTGCTGTCTACCTGTTCCACTGTCACAGAAACAACGATGAGGAGGTACTGACGACATTCCTGGGAAAAGGTTTGGGTAGATCTGAAGAATGTGACCAATCCCTGGATGTCTTCCTGAAGACAGCCATGGACAAATCCTTGAAGAGTAAAAATGGACACCTGGACCTCTTTGTCCGCTTCCTTCATGGCCTCTCAGTGGACTCCAGCCAGAGTCTCTTACGAGGCCTGCTGGGTCAGACAGAGAGCAGACCAGAGAGCATCCAGAGAGCCATCAGGAACCTGAAGGAGGTGGTCATCTCCAATACCTCTCCTGACAAAAGCATCAACATCTTCCACTGTTTGGTGGAGATGAACGACAAGTCAGTGCATCAGGAGATCTTACAGTTCCTGAAGTCCGAGAACAGATCAGTGGATAAACTCTCTGAGATCCACTGCTCAGCTCTGGCCTACATGCTAGAGATGTCAGAGGAAGTTATGGATGTGTTGGACCTGGAGGCCTACAACATATCACAGAAGGGACAACTGAGACTGATCCCAGCTGTGAGGAACTGCAGGAATGCTCGGTTAGTCCTGATCAGCCCCGGCGCCACGAGGGGGCGCTAGGGGGAAGTGCCCGCCCACTTCTCCACTGTGCCCGCCCACTTCCATGAGAGGGAATTCGCACATTTCCCCCTGCATGCTTTTGTAGCAAGCTAAGTGTTTAGCAGTGGCAGAAATTCAGGCAGAGAGATTATCTCAGTTCAAACAACAAATCCTGTGCCTCAATACACTGCACAACTACAGGAAATGTCCTTTTATTCACTTTAGAACACACTCATTCAAAGACGGAAACTCAGAGGGGGTCATTAAACTATACCCCCGTCTCACTTATGGTGTCAACATTTAACATTGTAAAGCAATATAGTTAGCATGCAAAACAACTCTACTAGTCATCACATAACATTGCAGATAACTAATAACACATATATAGAGAACAGGAAGGTTTAATTAATCTCCAAAACACATTGTTGAAACACACTACCCCAGAGCATGCTGGGAAACTCTGCCCACTTTCTTCAGCATGCTACACGTTGTTGCTTCCAAACTTTTGATATGAAAGTAACTAACCAAATTAAATGAGTGGTGGGTGGAAATACTCATGAGCCTATTCTTAGTTAAACATGCAGTTTTGAAACATTCAATAAAGACAAATAAAAAATAGACTAGACTCTCCCCTAGGAGCGTTGGCTCCGCGGTAACAGGCGGGCAGTAAAGCTCTGTTTTCTTATTTTTTTTTACATCTATTTATTGGGGGGGGGGGGACACATTTTATCAGCCCCCCTGCTTAAGGCTCGTGCCCCCTCTGGATATCTGGTCTGGTGCTGGGACTGGTCCTGATGTAAATACCAAAAGTATAGAACCATGTAGAGTGATCTTTATACTATGGTTGTCACAATGCTAGAATTTCTAACTTTGAGATCTTCTACCAAGGTGAACACTGATGCTCTATGCCTTTTTTGTGTGTGTGTGTGTGTGTGTGGGGGGGGGGGGTTGGACAACATATCAAGAGGCATAAAAAAATAAACATTAGATGGACGCATGCTTCTCCATAATCTAGGCCAGATGAAACTCATTAAAAGCTTTGCTCTTACACAGTAGATTACCCCTGCTCTAGTGCTCTCAACCTTTTTGAGCCACGACCCCCAAAAAACTTTAGGCTCAGGTTCACAAAGACCCCTCCTGCCGCTACCATACCCAACGACAGTGTGCACTAGAGATGCAGTTATAACGGCGCTGACCGCGGATATCCCGCCCCGCGGGCGGGGCAGGTCATAAAAATAAACATTCTGAAGAATAGCGGATGGGTTGCGGGCGGGTGAAACGATGTATCATTAATGAGGAACATTAATATTAATTACGTTATCTAGTCTATGAACGTATTTTAAGCTTAATTTTTTGTCAGGCACATGTTAGCCACTTGTTAGATGGCAAGGACCCAAGGCACTGGGGCAGTAGTAAACAACAAGCCACGCGATGGGATGCCTTCTTTCTTAACTCCTTATATGGTCAGAGATGTCACCACAAAACAGGAGTTTCCACTGAAGACACATTGGAAGAGAAGACACAATGCTCTAGTATTATTTTCCCATACAGCTCAATCCAGTATTGATCTAAATTTAAAGCTATAGCATTAGCCTAGTATGCTACAGGGGCAAGTGCTGGACTGGATTATAATACAGCATGGACGTTTATTTGGAGTGGACTGCAGCGATCGCACCGACGGCAGCAGAAACAGTAAGTTAATCTACCCAAATGGCTCATTTATAGCGTTGTGAAATGTCGGGTGCACAGCGGGCGCGGATCTATAAATGGTACAAAATAATTTGCGCGGATTAATGGCGGGCGGACAGTTCATGCATACACGCGGATTAGGGTGGCATAAAAGCTCATCCGCGCATCTCTAGTGTGCGCGCATTCACAAACTGATTTCACTCACTGAAATTGTTTTTATAGTTTAGATAGCGTTATAATACATTAAACCATGTATGGGAGATTTAATCATGAAAGAAAGATTTTTTCTTATTTGTTTCTTTTTTCTCTTTTGACAATTATCCAGTGACCCCCCCAAAATAATCTCACGACCCCTGGGGGGTCCCGACTCCCAGGTTGAGAACCACTGCTCTAGTCGTCAGCCTATCACAACACAGCAGAGTACCCCTACTCTAGTCACCAGCATATCACAAAAAAGCAGATTACCCGTGCTCTAGTCATCAGCCTATCACAACACTTTTAGCTTGTTGAAGTAACATACTGTACCCACCAATGATATGGAGGGGAAATTCTGTAGTATGTTTGATTTTTCATTAAGAGAAAGCACTGCTGGTATCGATACTGTTGCAAATGAGTATTGTACCCGTGTCAAATTTGTATTGATACTTACTGATACTATTGACAACTTTACAAGAACAAGTACTGTATACCTGACACCATCATAATTATAGTAAAGATCTATAGTTCCTCAAACATAGAGAATATTAACTGTTGTTCTACATAACAGTGCTACACTGTGTTGTGCTTAACATGTTACAAAGTAATGTGTCACTGTAATCACATTACTTTTTCCTGTAACAGAGTAAAGACATTACTGTTCCAGGTTCAGTTTCACATTCCGTTACTGATCTAACAGGTCTGTTGTTTTTTAGTTTCATTCTTTAGTCTAGTTCAACTCTTTACTGAAGTAATAATATCTATGAAAGATCCCCCTCGTCTTCTCCTGCCTTCAGCTTTTGTCAGAAATAGCAGAATACTAAACCATAAAATGAACTAAACCCAAACAAAGTATGTGTCTAATGGTGTCAGGTTTAACCAGAATTTGAACTGAACTGCCCCAATTATTGCAGTTATCATCAGTAGTAGTAGTAGTAGTAGTCGTCGTCGTCGTAATTGCTTTATAAGTTGCTTGCTTGAAGTCCAACTCCTCATTTATTCTTTATTCAGATTGAGGAGCTGCAACTTGTCAGAGACTGACTGTGAAGTCGTGGTCTCAGCTCTGAAGGCCAACCCCTCCCATCTGACAGAGCTGGACCTGAGTCACAGCAACCTGACTCTGGAGGGAAGTGTGCTTACAGGATGGAAGCTGCATTCAGGATTGAAGCTGATCTCTGCTGGACTGGAGAGTCCACACTGCAAACTGGAGACTCTCAGGTCAGACATCATATTTAATAATGTGCTGATATGAATATTAACTGATTGTTTTTACTCTGCTTTATTATTATTAGGGGTTCAAGCCCGAAGGACTGTCTGTATGTATGTATGTCTGTATGTCTGCGCACAATTGCTCAAATCTGCATAACTGACATTCACTGATGACATCACAATTACCAGTATGTCAAAATATCATCATCAGTGATGTCATCGCTAATTATTCCAGGAGTGTCTGTCTGTCTGTAGCCACTTCTAAACATGAACTCTGGATTAAAACCAAAACCGTAAATCAGGTCTGGCTATTCCCAGCAGTTCCCTTGCTAGACATGACTCAATAAACCAGTTCATATCTTTCTAAACATGGGGAGAAGCTCCGGCGCTGCAGTTGAATGATATTGCGCAGTTTGGCAGAAGGGTGGTGCACGGCCGAGCAAAGTGGGGGGGGGGGGGGGGTGCTGCGGAAAGCCTGTGGCAGTGGCAGTGGTGAAGTCACATCTGCCCTAATGAACAATCTCTACAAGCGTTTAATTTGCCTGCCAAAGGCGGAACAGCTACAAAAGAGCTTAGATCATGAATGTGTGCACAGTAATTTAAGACAGTAACAGTAAGTTAGCGTAAACTAAGTGTTCAAGTGGCTGATTTAAGTGTTAAGTGTAATGGCCTGTGGGTAGAAGCTGTTTTTGTGTCTGGTAGTTTTGGCGTATAGTGCTCTGTAGTGCCTGCGAGAGGGAAGGAGTTTAAACAGATCATGGCCAGGGTGAGATGGGTCAGTGATGGGTAAGTTTAAAGCCCCCCTCCAGTGTATTTTGTCATCTTTAAGATATTTCATGTGTAGCTGTGTTTTCCCTGCTCTCTTAATGAGCCACAGTGTTCGCAAGTCTATTTTGTTGACAACCTTATTCTGGGCTCAAAGTCCTAAAAATAAGCTGTTGGTAAAAACAGGTGATGATGTCAGACATTATGGTTGTCTGACGACTGACATATGATATTCAGATAATAATAATTACTGTATGAGTTACAGTGAATAGCTGGCATTAGCCTCTGGCATTAGCTAGCTGTTAGCTTGTGAGTTATGTTAGTTACATGGCAGTAAAATGCCACTGAATGACCAGTTTGATATAACTGACAAGCAGTTTGAGTCACACTCTTTCCATAAAGCCCACCAGCTTTGATATATATTGGCTGGTTGTTGATATTTATAACAATATTGTGGCCTCTGGACTGACATTTTGCAGAGGTAGAGGCAGGAATACTGTTTCCGGTGTACCGCCTGGAAGGGAGACAAAGATCATATATTGAAGGCAGGAGCGATGCTCTTATCCTTTTTGGACAAGAGCGCCACAGCCATGATGTTGCAGTAGAACAAGGTATAAGCCTTCGGTTCTTATCAATATACTATCTTGGGCACAAATGACGATGTGTGTTATTACAGCACGTATGTTTTCATAGAACATCAATGGTGTACAGGTATGAAAAACTGACTGGAGGGGGGCTTTAAGTGTTACGGTGCTAGCTAGACCCAAAATGTTAGTGTAGCTTGTTAAATAAATGTCCCATACCTCCAGCCTAGCAAGGGTTAATTTAGGGACAGGTTGAGGTTAATTTAGGATCAAGTTATTGTTAAGTCAGGATCAAGTTCTCCATCCAACTCAAATTCTGCTTTTTACCACAATTATTTCCAGAGAAACTGCCATCTGAAAATATTGTCCATATAAAATTGGATTCTGAAACTTAACTGAACCTTGTGACAGCCGGTCTGCTTTCAGATGGAAAGACTCTATGATGCCGACATGCTGCTGATCCACACTGACAACATGCTGAAGTCCACTGGATTATGAAACACTGGATTGTTGAAAGCTTTCTGGGATATGTTATCTTATACCTGTAGCTAATTTGCTTTATTCTTTATTCAGATTGGGGGGCTGCAACTTGTCAGAGGCTTACTTTGAAGTCCTGGTCTCAGCTCTAAAGTCCAACCCCTCCCATCTGAGAAAGCTGGACCTGAGTGGATGCAGGTTGTCAGAGTCTGACTGTGAAGCCCTGGTCTCAGCTCTGAAGTCCCCCCTGTCGTGTCTGAGAGAGCTGGATCTGAGTAACAACAACGTACAAGATTCGGGGGTGAAGCTTCTCTCTGCTGGACTTAAGAGTCCAGACTTCAGACTGGAGATTCTCAGGTAAAATCAGTTTACAGTTATTTCTCAGCTGATTTGACACATTTCTCCAAATTATGGTCTGTTCTCTCAAATCAGGATTCTTGAATCTGCAAATATCACTCTGCAGGTTTTACACAAGGATTTGAGTTTTATTGATCCAGCTTCATTATACACAGCAGTGAAGCTCAGTGACTTAGAGAAGATCATCCATGTTCTGATATGTTGTCATTAGATTACCACACCTCTCTCTGTTCATCTCAGCCATAATTAACTGTCACATCTCCAGCTGCTTCAGAATAGAGCAGCTAGATATTAACCAGTGGGAATGTGACTTCATCATCTCCCAGTTTTAACACCTGTTCTCTGGTTACGTTAGATAGATAATTCATATTAAAATGTCACTGAACACATTTAAAGCAGGCTAGGTTTGGCCCTGAATTACACTGTGGAGCTCTTAGTTCCCTGTGAGCTGAGGGCCAGCTGAGATCTGCAGGTCCTCCCAACTTTCCCTCAGACTCAACACTGAACATGGTTTCACTTTAGTGAGGCTACAGATTCACTATCATCTTTAAAACTCTTTATAAAACACACTTTTATTGAGTGCTTCTTAAGCATCTTAGCGCTAAGAAGCTTCTTTAACCCTTATTAAGGCCCCCTTAAGAAGCAAATGCATTTCCCAATTGCTTCTTAGCCTAAGATGATCTTTCGTTACGAAGGCATGCATTTCCCGAAAGCTTCTTAGCGCTAAGAAGCTTCTTTGACCCTTCTTAAGGCTCCCGTAAGAAGCCAACGAAGCCAACACGTTTCCCGATTGCTTCTTAGCCTAAAATTATCTTCCGTTAAGAAGGCTGCGTTTCCCAAAAGCTTCTTAGCGCTAAGATGATCTTTCGTTAAGAAGGTTTTGTAAGAAGGGTCTGGGGCATTCTTAACACGTTCTTAATGACGAAACACTGGCAGATCCAGCCGCGTCAGGCAAAAGGAGATACTTGTGTCCACTGTTCCTCTTGTGTTTTTCCATTTTTCCTTTCTTTCATGCACCCTTTAGTGTTTAAACTTGGGGAACACTTGAAAATCTCCCCTGTATGTATGTTACTTGTGTTTTAAATGTTTTACCGTACGCTATATTCCTCTAATCAGAATGGATTTCTTTTATAATAAGAATGTTGTGGATTTATATAGCACCTTTCACAGAACCCAAGGTCGCTTAAATTCTGTAGTGTTTCTCGCAATTTTGTTGTACTGTTGTACTGTATGCTGTGTATATAAAGCAATTTGAACTGCAGTCCATGTCTGAAATAAATAATGTTTAATAGAAGAAGTTCTTGTTTAACATGACCACGATTAGGTTATTCTACAACAGTGTTTCTCAACCACTGTGTCGTGGCCCACTGGTGGGCTCAGAGTGCCATCTAGTGGGCCGCAGAGGACCTCTCACATCGAGATGGTGGACAGCTCCAGTTAAGCTGCTTCTTAAGAGCCTTCTTTAGCGATGTGTTAAGAAGGCTGTTAAGAAGGCGTTTGGGAAACACTTCTTTGGAGCCTTCTTAACTCCTTAAGAAGCTTCTTAACTCTTAAGAAGCTTCTTTGTTGGGAAACTCAGCCATTAAATATAAGTGTCAGTTAGCCTAATCAATACAGTCTGTCAGTAGAAGTAATACAGTAATGACATTAAATATAAGGGTCAGTTAGCCCCTTCGATACAGTCGGTCAGTAGACATAATAGGTAATGACATTCAATATACGGTCAGTTAGCCTCAATGATAGAAATAATACATTAATGAGATTAAAGCCACCCTCCAGTGTATTTTGTAATTTTTAAGATAGTTTATGTGTTGGTGAGTCATGACGATGGGCCCTATCTTCATACAGGCGATATCCCCTATTTACGCTTGCGCACCTGTTTGTGCGTGCCTTAAGGCAGGGAAGATACTGGTCTGCATTGTGCATTTGTCCAGGTGTTATGCCGAGTTTTGCACTCCCGCCCAGCAGCATCCCCACCTCACAGGAGCATATTGTAATGATTTATACAGAAATGTTACTGTTTAAAAGTGATATAATTGTCTGGGTAGACGTGACCTCCCTGATTTCTACGTTAAAACAGCCCCGAAATATGTTGGGGATGCAATTCTCGGCGGGGATGCGGAAACGTTCACAGCACGTGTCGCAGGCGCAAATTAGAGCCGTGCCAAAATCATCTGCACCCCCAAAATGCCTGCACAAATGGGATTTGGGCAGTCTAAACTACCAGAATTATTCACAGGTGTGGCCAGGCAATGCTGGGCATTATGTCAACAAAACCAATCAGATTCCTGTCTCGCAGGGGGCACGGTGGCACAGTGGTAAGCGCTGTCGCCTCACAGCTAGAAGGTCCTGGGTTCGATTCCCACCTGGGATGCTGTGAGCGCTGAAGGAGTGGGTGCCCGTCCGCATGTCCTCGAGTGCCCACCGCCCGGGTGGGGTCGTCAAAATGGCCTTTCTGGGTGGAGTTTGCATGTTCTCCCCGTGCCCCCTAGGGGTTTCCTTCATATAGTAACGCCTCACCAAAACATGCAATATCCTGGTCGCTGATGTGGTGCCTCCTCTGGTCGTTAGGGGCGCCTGTTTGGAGGGAGAGAAACTTGTTGGAATAGCGTGATCCTCCCACGTGCTATGTCCTACCGGTGAAGCTTCCTCTGTCAGGTGAAAAGAAGCGGCTGGCTAACTGTCCATGTCTCGGAGGAAGCATGGAGCCAGTTTCGGCTCTCCCCAGATCGGCAGAGGGTGGAGCAGCAACCAGGATAAATAAATTAAAATTAGCACTAATCCGGGATAAAAATGGGGGGGGGGGGAATCTGGGGAGATTCCCGTCTCGCGATCGCTGCAGAGATTATTATCAAGTATTTTAGCGTCTGGAGCGCAGCTAAGAGGTGCTTTTCAAAGCTCTTAGCACAAAGTAATTGCGATAGGACGATAGGATAATGCCATCTATCCCCACATTTTAGCACTTAAACGCCTGCTTTGGCATGTGGCACGCCTACGCCCAGTACAATTATAACAGGCATGCGCTTGTGCCCGCCCCCAATTTGCATTGCGCACGGCGTTAAACGAGCGCCAATGCTAAATTACCGCTTTTGGGAAGATAGGGCCCCTGGTCTGTTAACACTTTGAGTGCCACGGCCCTTGGGCAAAAGGTTGCTTGCTGTGCCACATAGGCCGCAATGCATTTTAAAACAGTCATATAATTTCTTTAATAATTACTATGTAAACACTGAACACGCACAAATAACGATGAGACTCTCTTCTATCACCTGCAAAAAAAAGTTTATTGATCCCATTTTCCGTTCTTTAGTTATGAGCCGGAGAAGATAGCTTGATTGAACGAAAAACAGACCTTTTTTTCTACGAGCTGAGATAATGAGCCTTTTGTGAAATTAAACATTTCAAGCACATCACTGACTCTGAAGCTAATTTTCTGATGTAGTCACACCTCAAAAATAATTTCCTTCAATAAAACAGTGAAGGCCAGGGAATTTTGTTTGGAAGAATAATATTTTTAGCTGCAACCAGCAGCGCTGGCCCCTGCGTGCGCTGCTGGTTGCAGCTTCTTGCTTCTGCTGGTGGGCATCGGATATTCTGGCTTGCGTTTGCCAACCCTGTCCTGCTGTCTGGGTCTGTCTGGGTCAGTGTTGTGTGCTGCTCTGCGTGCCCCACCTCCCCCCCTCCTCCTCCCCCCCCCCCCCCCCGTTGTGGGAGGAGTGTCTCTCTGCTCGGCTCTGCTGTTTGCTCTGCGTGTGCTCAGCACTTGAAAAGTCCGCTAGATCCAGCTTTTTTACAGCCGCGTGTACCAGCTCCCATGCTTCCAGTTGAGAATAATAACAAATCCACGGCTGATCATGCGAATGGGCTGTTGCAGCGCACACGGAGGTGCTCAATTGTGATAGCAGATTGGCTGCTGCAGGGGCACAGCTAAACGTTATGCTTCAATGAAGCAGCTGCATACGGACGGATGCGATGCGATTTCCTTTTCCCCAACGACTTCTTCTGTGTGTTTTACTCCACGTTCTCTCATCTGGAGAGCGCTGTCGCCACCTAAGGGTTCTGTAAAATAGGTTAGACACATTCAATAGCTCTCATATTGTAAGAGGCGATGTAAGAAGCTGAGATGGACACCCCCCCGTCAAAAAAACAATTTCGAGTTATTGACGCCATTTGGCGTCGCTGGCACTCTACGGTAAATTTCTAATGACGCCATATGGCGTCGCTGGCACTCAATGTGTTAATTAGCCACACTGTTAGCCAATGTATTGATTTTGAGCACAAAGTCCCAGAAATAAGCTGTTGGTAAAAACAGGTGATGAGATTATTATAGCATTTCATATCATATATCATATCATGTCATCAGTTATTATATAATTCTATCATTATAGTGGTCTGACGACTGACACATGATAGACAGATAATATAGTACAGTATACAGTAAATAGCTAGCATTAGCCTCTGGCGGTAGCTAGCTGTTAGCTATGTTAGTTATGTGGGCATAAAATGCCAGTGAATGACTTGTTAACCAGATCGAGTCACTCTCTTTCCATAAAGCCCACCATCTTTGATATCTGTTGTCTATTTGTTGATGTTATAACAATATTGTGGATCTAAACTAAAGTTTTTCAGAGACTGTCATAGCGGCAACTGTTTCCGGTATTTCCATTCTGGGCGCAGACAAAGAGTTGAGCAAAGAGAGAACAAATAAGACAGAACAGCGCTGCAGTCATTATGCTGCATTAGCATAATGAGTAGAACAAGCTATTAACATTCGGTTGTTATCAATGTAAGTTATTTGGCGCAAATAATGACATACAGCATTTTCATAGAACACAAACAGTAATACAGGTAGGAAAAATTTAAATATAAGGGTCAGTTAATACAGTTTAATAATACAGTCTGCCAGTAGAAATAATACAATGCTGACATTAAATATAACAATAACATTTCCACATGTCTTCTTGTCCTGCAGGCTGAGTGTCTGCCAGCTGTCAGAGAAAAGCTGTGAAGATCTGGCCTCAGTTCTCAGCTCCCAGTCCTCTAGTCTAACAGAGCTGGACCTGAATAACAACGACTTACAAGATGTAGGCATGAAGCTGCTCACAGCTGGACTGCGGAGTCCTCACTGTAGACTGGAGACTCTCAGGTCAGGATCACTGTTACTGTTCAACAGACCATTTAAATTCTGTTTCACAGATTATTATTTTTTAAATATTGGTTCTCGCATTTTCCTGCTGTGGTCTTTGAAACCTGCTGAAAAACCAACATTCAGCTCCACCTTCTCTCCTCTGAGATAGTTATTTATTTTTATGCTCACTGCCTCTGTTAGTGAAACCTGAAGTAAAGGACTTGTCAGATTCTGTTGAACTGAATCCAGAACTGAACTGAAAACACAAACCTGATGCTGGTATCAGCTGTTAAAGGGATACACCAACATATATGGAGATTCGCCTATTTGCTATATTCCCGATAGTAAAAGTGAATGTAGATGCCTTTCTCTTCCCTGTGCGTGCATTAGAAAGTGTGTTTCACCCTCCTGCTAGTGAGTTTAGCACTACAATGGCAGTATACGGTACAGCTGCCTACCCCCCTTTCAGTCACCAAAAATACACATTCGAACAGCACCAGAAACACTGACATGTACATGTTATGACTTGTGTACTCACCAGGCAAGGAAATAAATCCAACATTTCAGGAAACAGGCATTTTAGAAGTAAATACATACCAGCAAGTGATGACGGCATGCGCCTCAGGCAAACACGGGAGTAACTTTGGTTCTGCCATAATAGTTCTCGCTAAGGATTTACTTAAAGCAGGACTAAACCCCCCAGATTTCTGGCAAAATGATATTCTACTTGATTTGAAAACTCTGCAGGCAAGATGGCCGCCTATACTCCCTTGTACCCTGGCAGACTTCCTAGCCCATAAACTAACATAACTTGGCCAATAAGTATGTAACATACAAAATAAAACAAACAGTAATGTCTTAATCTGATGTAGAATGCAGAGGACATGTAACTGGTTTGTTAAACTCTCATTCCAGGAATATTGTATTTACTGCGATGCTCTAAAGATAACGTAACTGGCGCGTGCCTCGTCCTGGAACCAGGGGTGCGGTAATAGAGAGGAAAACGTGAGGGCCCTTGACTGACAGGGTCCCTAGAAAATATTACCACTAGGGAATTTTTTGCAGTACTAAATTATTAACCTATCATCATTAATATAATATTTTATTCAGTCACATTTTTTGGTTCTGCCCAGTATTACAACCGTTTTGGAACAATATGCAGAAGGAAATGAACACCATCTTAAAGACTGCCATCTGAATACAGACTTTGTGCTGCTGGGCAGAACGGTGGAAGAAATACAAAATAAAAATGACAAATATTTATTAAGGATACTGCGCATAACAGCTCTGAAACAAATAACAAGAAGGTGCCTTCAAAAAACAAGCCCTTTGATAGACAAATGGAGAGAAACGGTTCAACAAATATATCAGATGGAGTACTTCACTTATAAGATTCAGGGGAATCTGAAACTATTTGAAGATAGATGGTCTAACTGGTTAAACCACTGTGGTGAAGTAATCTCTCTCAATGCAACCAGATAAAATAATAACAATAATGACCTGAAGCTACTGAATTGATGTTCCCTATATTAATGTGGACAGTCACGTAGGGGAGCACTACCTTACTTTGAGTAAGGCTCTGTACTTTTTTTCTTTTTTCTTTTTCTGTTTTTTCTCTCTCACAGGTACAGGTATTTTGTATCTGTATTTGTAGGTTGCGTTGAGTATCACTGGGTGAAGCACACACCCATGTCATCTAATCTGTATGTATGTTATGTATGTATGTTTTTACGTATCTGTCATGTCTCTATTATAATATACAAAAAAGAAAAATTGCCATCACCACATATGGGCAAATATGATATGGGCAAAGATGTACGAAAATACAGGATGACAATACAAAGTATTAAAAAAAAGTTTATTTATTTAGCCCTAATTCACAAGCATGTCTCAGAGGGCTTTACAGAGAATGTGTCTAACTGAAAGTCTAGCTAAGCACTATCAATGAACAGGATTGAACAATCTTATATTAGAGAGGGAGAGAGGGGGAGGGGAGATAATGGGGGGGGGGGAGGGGGAGAAGAGAGAGCAGAACAAGCGGGGTATACTGTGGCTGGGCAATACGGTTTAAATCAATATCACGATGGGCACAGGGGTCAGTTTCGATACCAATGTATATCACAATATGGTTCATTTAAAAAAAATCCTGTTAAGTAATCCAATTATCTTATCATATATATGTAATTACCTGTGTGTGTGTGTGTGTGTGTGTGTGTGTGTGTGTGTGTGTGTGTGTCTGTCTGTCTGTCTGTCTGTCTGTCTGTCTGTCTGTCTGTCTGTCTGTGCAGGCTCTCAGGTTGTCTACTCACAGAGGAAGGCTGTGCTTCTCTGGCCTCAGCTCTGAGCTCCAACCCCTCCCATCTGAGAGAGCTGGACCTGAGCTACAATCATCCAGGAGCCTCAGGAGTGACGCTGCTGTCTGCCGGACTGGAAGATCAACACTGGAGACTGGACACTCTCAGGTATGGAGAGCTAATGGGCCCTATCTTCGCAAAAGCAGTAATTTAGCGTTTGCACTCGTTTAACTCTGTGCACAATGCAAATTATGGATGTGCACAAGTGCATGCCTCCAATTGTACTGGACATAGGCGTGCCACATGCCAAACCAGGCATTTCAATGTGGGGATAGATGGCATTATCCTATCGTCAGCAGCGCGCAATTACTTTGCGCTAAAGCACCTCTTACGCACCATAATCTCTGTGCTGCGTAGCGCAGTGCAGAGTACAATTTATTTTGGATATGTCATTACGCACAGCCTTGCCATGCCAGGACATCAAATTCTGCTGCTACAATTGAATTAGCAGATAATTCAGTGAGGCAATCAACTATAACTCACTGAGAAACTTTTATCACATCGCAAAGAGGGAAATTAATTGAGAAAACTTGTTGGACAATGGACATAGGCTATTCCTTCACCTATCCCATAACCTAGAGGGTCGTTGGCACCACAGGCAATCTGTCAATAAGCTCTCTCCATCTCTCTCTGTCCTCGGCATGAGTGAGTCCACTCTATTACGCATGGAGAGAATGACAGCATATTGTATGCCTCGCGCACACACAGCGATTGCGAGACGATAATCTGGTTTGTTTGATGTAACACCCAGGCATTGCCTGGCCACACCTGTGAATGATTCTGGTGCTTAAGGCTACGTTCACACACAGCACCCAAGCCTTGCCTAAGCCTTGCCTTTACCCACACTTTTAAATAGGCGTCCTTTTTAGTCAATGAGGCTGTGTACACAGGGCGCCTCAACGTGAACCTTGCGTGTACCCACGCCTCGCCTGAGCTGCGCCGATTTTATCGTTTAGGCGTGAGTTCTATTTTCAAGCTGACTAGGCGCGTGAAGGCTGACTTTTTCTGTCAAGCCATGAAGGAAAAACGCGACAATATTCGTGGGAAATGGCAAAGTCAACTGAATTTCAAAATAAAATTGTGTTACTACAACAGTGTTGAGCAGAGAGAGAGAGAGAGAGAGAGAGAGAGAGAGTGATTGACGGGTGGCTATCATGTGGGGCTTTCTTCTCCCCGTCGGTAAACAAATCTTCAGGAGAGAGAATAGCGGCCGAAGAAGCAAGATGGACAATGAAAAGTTAATCCACTTAGTACAACAGCATCCAGTTCTCTATGACAACAGTGACCCAAGAAGGAGATCTGGTTATACATATCCAGCATCAATAGCACATTAAATATATCAGATTTATTTTACCTACCCATGATAATTCTGGACCACACATGACAACAAAAAAAACACTCGGGAGAGAGGAGAGGCACTTGTGACTCGGCTCAGGTTCAGCATGGAATACTGTAGGTGTCCAGTGTGATCGCAAAAGCGTGTGATAGGTTCACGCCCAGTTCAAGGTATGTAGGCGTAGGCGTGGGTTGAGGCAAGGAAAGGCGTAGGTGACCTGTGTGAACGTAGTGTAAACAAACTGTTAGAATATAACGAGAGATGTTCGCGAGAGGAGAAAGCCCTTTGATGTAGCGGGGAAAGCCGTCCTTGTTTTGGGTCTGTTGCTAGGCAGAGCGAAACGGTTTACGGCAGCTGTAAACAGTTGCTAGACAGAGCGAAACGGTTTACGGCCGTGGCAACAGACCCAAAACAGCTGTCCTCGCTACTTTCTGGTCTCGCTAACATCTCTTGTTATATTCTAACAGTTTGTTTGAAAGTAATTTTGTAATTTTGTGGTTATGGCCGAAGTGGCTTGCCACAAACCGTTTCATTTCACTTCCTGATCTTCCGGCCCGCAGACAGACTTATCATCAAGACAACACTCGCCGATTCACTCGTTATAGGTATTTCTGAGGAAGGGCTTTGCCCGAAATGTCACATATTTTTTGTGGTCTCCGATTAAATATTTGGGAGCAGCTGCCAGTGTGCGGACTCTATTTTTTATTACTAAGGATGTGGTTATGTCATGTTTGTAAATATGGAGGTCAATGGGAATACCCGCACACAGGGGCGGACTGGGATCATAATTCAGGCCGGGCATTAGATACCAAGCAGGCTAGGCTGATGTGCGCTTGTCGGCGGCGAAAAATTTGGGCCGTTTGAAGCCCAATTTGGGCCGTTTAAAGCAAGATTTAGTGAATATAATGCTAACGCGATGATACATGTCACCTATTTGTTCAGTAATAGAAACATCAACATTGCCTAGATAACTACAAGTATGAAGAAGTAAAACCAAAAACATGCCTCTGTACAAATGCTTCACAGCAAACTTTATTTAAGGAAGAGTGATCAGATCGTGCATACTGCGTTATTCTCCACAGGCTTAAGAACTACAGTCATAACAATAACAATAATAATAAACATTGACATATTCTCAGTTTCATTAAACAGCTTCCTGTTTAAGCAAGGCCCTAACATTAAAGACATGATAGTGTGTTCTGCTCAAGCCCTCAAGCTCAAGTGGCCCTGTCCATATTTGCATACCGTCTATGGTTCTGAGCTTCTGAGTCCAATTTTACAATGAGATGCACCCACTTTAACCCTGAGGTGTAATTATTACTTCAGACTAACTAATAAGTAATAAAACCACTAGTAAACCAGTAGGTGGCGCCTGGCCTGCTGTTCAGTGAGTGGCCTGACTGCGGGTACAAAAAACAAAAAAAACAAATGTGCCCGATTAAGCAGTCCGCGCCTGCCCGCACACCAGATGTAACAGGGCTAAAAAAGCCACTTTATTTTAACATAGTGCTAAACAAAACAGTGCAAAAAAGAAAAGGTGGGTTTAAAAGGCAGCAAACGTTTCAGTCTGTGACTATCATCAGTGCTACTAGCATTCAGGTCTACCAAGGACAGGTTCAATAGACAGGCAGGTACACCATGTTGCTCAGGTGCCATCAATCAATCAGCTTTCATTGCTGATTGCATGTGGGCCAGACAAAGTCAGATCATTGTCAATTAGCTGAAAGTAAGGTTCTTGACCAAAAACAACAAGAGATATTTACTGTACACTTCAATATGCACAACAAATGTACAAAAGTTGCCACAATACATTCCTCAATGGAGAAAGCAATGGGAGGCAGAGTAATAAAAAGAGCCAGGAGAACATAGGGCCTAGAGGAAACAGGCTAGAGACAATGTTTCATTCAGCCCTAAAGGCTGTTCAGTTTTTAGTTTAAAGATCCATTTACTCTCACATTGGAGAAGTTTGGTTTCTAGATCTGTGTGTCTACGATTGGGGTCGATCTTATCAATAGCACAGAATCTCAGAGCAGTGGCTGGATGTTTAGCTTCCAGCAAGTGTCGAGCTACAGGTGACTTGAGATCACCTCTATGGATGGAGCTTCTGTGTTCAGGTGCTGTACCATTGTTCCAACCTCTTATTTTCCCGACCTCCCAATGTTCCGACGCCCCTTTTTTCTTTTTTCTTTTTTTATTACAGTACAATAATACAAACAATACAATCCACCACGCCACTTCCCACACTGCCAACATATAATAAACACAATTGAGCAACAGAGTACAATTAAAACAGGACACTATTAAAAAATTACAGGACAAACATATACACATACCCAACATACATACAACAAACATATAACGAAACGAAACAAAAACATAGTGATGATCATCGTTATCACTCTAAGGTTGGCCTTAATCTGTTCCATTTCTTATCATAATCTTTCATTGTTCCCTGTCTATTTGCAATAATGCCTTCTAACAAAAACTAATGCTTTAGAAAAGAAAGAAAATGAGGAAGAGTCAATTGTTCTTTTCCCTTCAATTCAAAAATAAATCTCTTACCCAATAATATCACAGTATTTAGAATAACAGGACTTCCATTTCTTAATTCACCAAGTATAATTGTTTGAGGGCACATGGTTAGCACGATTGAATTTAAAGCTAGCCATCTCTTAATAGTCAACCAAAAAGTCACCACATGGGCAAAACCAAAATAAATGCAACATATCTTCAATTTCAGAATTACAAAAGCGACAGTTTTTATCCTTTTCTAAACCCCAAATAAAAAGCATTTTTCTTGTTGGCAGTATTTTGTACAAGATCTTTAATTGAAAGTACTGTGACTTTGTGTCTATAATAGAACTATAGCTTAGATTGTATACCTGTCTCCATGGCAGTGGGATATCAAAAATCCCCTCCCAGTATAATTGAAATATCTGTGGCTTATCATTCAAATCGTATGCCGTCAAGAAAAATGTATACATATGAGAATTTATCTTTTGACTTTTAAGCCAAAGACTAATCTTCATTGAAGGCTTACACACAAAACGTTTTCCTCCTGCACCCTTCACCTTTTTCTTCCAGGCTAAAGGCACTGCAGCTACTAACTGATAATGGCTGGGTTTCCCAAAAGCTTCTTAGCGCTAAGAAGCTTCTTTAACCCTTCTTAAGGCACCCTTAAGAAGCAAACGCGTTTCCCAATTGCTTCTTAGCCTAAGATTATCTTTCGTTACGAAGGCATGCGTTTCCCAAAAGCTTCTTAGCGCTAAGAAGCTTATTTTACCCTTCTTAACGCTTCGTTCACACAGACAATCTATGCCTTGCCTTGCCTCAACCCACGCCTACGCCGAGCTGGGCGTGAACCTGTTACACGCTTTTGCGATCACACCGCACGCCTTTTGCACGCCGAACCTGGAGCCGAGTCACAAGCGCCTCTCCTCTCTCCCGACTTTTTTCACGTGTTGTCCAGAATTGTCATGGGTAGCCTCTAGGTAAAATAAATCTGATATATTTAATGTTCTATTGATGCTGGATATGTATAACCAGGTCTGACTATAGTCGGACATTTTAGAGAGGTAATCTTGCAAGAATATGTGCTGGCACAACAACATTGTCCATCTTGCTTCTTCGGTCGCTATTCTCTCTCATGAAGATTTGTTTGCCGACGGGGAGAAAGCCCCACGTGATAGCCACCTCTCTCTTTCTCTCTCTCTGCTCAACACTGTTGTAACTCCATTTTATTTTGAAATTCAGTTGAATTTGCCATTTCCCACGGATATTGTCGCGTTTTTCTTTCATGGCTTGACAGAAAAGCCTGCCTGCACGCGCCTTGTCGGCTTCAAAATAGAACTCACGCCTATTCGATAAAATCGGCAAGGCACAGGCAAGGCGTGGGTACACGCAGGGTTCACGCTCAGGCGGCCGGTGTACACAGCCTCGTTGACTAAAACGGACGCCTATTAAAAAGCGTGGGTAAAGGCAAGGCATAGGCAAGGCTTGGGTCGTCGGTGTGAACCCAGCCTAAGGCTCCCGTAAGAAGCCAACGAAGCCGATGCGTTTCCCGATTGCTTCTTAGCCTAAAATGATCTTCCGTTAAGAAGGCTGCGTTTCCCAAAAGCTTCTTAGCGCTAAGATGATCTTTCCTTAAGAAGGTTTTGTAAGAAGGGTCTGGGGCATTCTTAACACCTTCTTAATGACAAAACACTGGCAGATCCAGCCGCGTCAGGCAAAATGAAATACTTGTGTCCACTGTTCCTCTTGTGTTTTTCCCTTTTTCCTTTCTTTCATGCACCCTTAATGTGTTTAAAATTGGGGAACACTTGAAAATCTCCCCTGTATGTATGGTTACTTGTGTTTTAAATGTTTTACCGTAGGCTATATTCCTCTAATCAGAATGGATTCCTTTTATAATAAGAATGTTGTGGATTTATATAGCACCTTTCACAGAACCCAAAGTCGCTTAAATTCTGTAGTGTTTCTCGCAATTTTGTTGTATGCTGTGTATATAAAGCAATTTGAACTGCAGTCCATGTCTGAAATAAATAATGTTTAATAGAAGAAGTTCTTGTGTAACATGACCACGATTAGGTTACAACAGTGTTTCTCAACCACTGGGTCGTGGCCCACTGGTGGGCTCAGAGTGCCATCTAGTGGGCCGCAGAGGACCTCTCACATCGAGATGGTGGACAGCTCCAGTTAACACATTCACTGCCAGCCATTTTTTTTTTACTGGTAGGTTCTGCCAGAGGGTTTTTTTGAGGATTCTGGCTCATCTTTCAAGACCCGAGGATTCTTTTCTGCTAAGATTTTGTGAACACACAATATCTCAAAATAACTAATAGAATGTGTGCTTTCTCTGTCTAAAAGAGTTAGTTTGTAGAGTTAGTAGTTATGTAAGCATTAGCAGTTGAATACAGCATGGTTTCAGCGTCAGAACAATTATTCAGAGATAAACGGCTTTTTGTGAAATTCGATAGAACAGTCACTTTAACCATTCATTTTTGGCATCAGTAAGACCTAAACAATAGTTTTGAACAGTAATTTCCTCCATAACAGCAGGAAACTCCCCTCTGCTTCCAACTCCTCCCTCCGTGGGCGTTCTTCTTGGCTGCAGCGGCGGCCGTGTCACAAGCTTGTCACCAGTCTCACTGCTTTGCTGCTGCTGTGCGGCTGTGCCTGTCTGCGCGGCCGCTCTTTGAGGAAGTCTGGTTGGACTCGCTCGCTTCTTGGAGTTTTGGTTGAGAGCTTTGATGAAGCTTTTGCGATTCTGGTCATATTTATGCTGCGTGTTTCAAAGTGTGTTCCATCCTTGATCTATTATGCAAATTTGCAATCCCGCACTGCCAGCAATCAGCGCGAAAACGAAAGCGTTTTCGCCAATCCATTTTCATGAGAATGGCTTCGTCACACTGCTTTTTGCTTGCCTTCCTCCTTCCTTGTCGCCACTTAGTGGGTCGGTGGAATGGGTTGTACACGTTGTACACGTCCAATACTTATATAAGAGATGTAAAAGGGTTAGATGCACATCCCACGGTCAAAAAAAAAAAAAACATTTTTTTGACGACTCAACTCGTCGTTGGCGAAGTGTTAGGAAAGTGTTAGGAAAGCTGTTAAGAAGGCGTTTGGGAAACACTTCTTTGGAGCCTTCTTAACTCCTTAAGAAGCTTCTTAACTCTTAAGAAGCTTCTTTGTTGAAACTCAGCCAATATCTCAATTCCAAACAAAATGTGCCAAATATTTCACAAAATGACTCATAAGAATAAACATTACCATAAACATTACCATTTACATCAATTATATCATTTATAAAAATGATATAATTTTCAACAAACTGCTCCCAAAAAATAGGTAATCTATCAATCAATATATTAGTATTAAACCATATAATTTGTTGCAAAATGGCATCAACAGAATCTGGTGGAAAATACTGGAAGTGTAGCCATGCCTGTACCATGTCTTTAAAAAAGGGTGATAAATTGGTGAAGATCTTTTGTATACAATGAAAATGGGTTTTTGAAATTTGGACTGGATTGTATTGTTTGTATTATTGTAATAAAAAATAAAAAAATAAAGGGGGGGGGGGGGGGGTGTCGGAACATTGGGAGGTCGGAATATTGGGAGGTCGGAAAAATGAGAGGTCGGAACAATGGGCAGTTCCCCTGTGTTCATTGATTCTGGTTCTGAGCTGTCGATTTGTTTTCCCCACGTACTGAAGCCCACAAGAGCAAATAAGTAGATAAATAACATTAATAGAATCGCAAGAAATACATTTATGGATCTTCAATTCTTTCTTAGTTACATGGCTGACAAAAGAGTTGGCCTTCTTGTGGTTTTGGCAGGAAGTGCAATGGAGGCAAGGAAAGAAGCCAGTACGGCTGTCAAACCTCCTTCTT
This sequence comes from Poromitra crassiceps, assembly GCF_964638095.1. Classification (NCBI taxonomy): domain Eukaryota; kingdom Metazoa; phylum Chordata; class Actinopteri; order Beryciformes; family Melamphaidae; genus Poromitra; species Poromitra crassiceps. The sequence continues at coordinate 13,619,594 of NC_139635.1, forward strand.
TGTCCAGCATGAAAAGTGTCCGCATGCACCAGCAGGTCATGAACATTGTGGGCTCTGGAATGCACACAAAAAGGCAAATTAGAAAACAGGCTTTTACCCACAACATCAGCAGAGAGAATATGCCAGTGTTTAGATATGACCTCCTTGATTTGCTTACTCAAAGGGCTGTAGGTGGTGCAGCAAAGCAAGTTATCAGATCGATTTTTCTGATTGGGTGGCCCTGTAGCTGGAATATAGGTACGAGCTTTTGATAGAGCAGGTTTAAGCCAGCTATCAGGGTAGCCCCTTGAGATGAATTGGTCGTATAATTTCTTCACCTCCAATTCAAAGTCAGAGGCTTGTGTGCAGATCCGCTTAATGCACAAATGGCAAGCTTTTTTTGAATGGTAATGTGTCTACAATCCTGGCTCCCCTGGCCAGTGACACTTAGGAATAGACTAGGTGACAACCAAGTATAGTTTGGTGACAAGCTGGAGAGACAGTTGACGGTCGGAGAGACGGCACCCGGTACAGGATGGGTTTAGCACCCCAGCCTGGCTCTCTCGTGAGGGAGAAATCCACAAACGCTACGGATTAGCCTCCTGAAAATCTGTGCAAAGATCGGCGTGGCCTGGGGTCCTTCAGGTTAGAGCGAAGTGCTCGCCGCAGGCGAATGACGTGCAGCGCAGAGGCCTTCTTGACGTGTCCTCTCTGCCTATGGTAGGATGACGTAGGAGGAGCCCGGCCTGGAGTCACCTACACAGGGCCTTAGACCCTCCATGCACCGAAGGGTCTTACAATACTGCGGTATAGCACTAACTCTATTGCAGCGGATTGGGCGTGATCAACCCTCCCGCTTTCAACGTTGCAGACAGAGTAGGAAGACTGATCCGTGAGCGGCTGCTTTGGCATGCTTTGCGCGTCGGGCTCAATCATTCACCTGTCGGTCATTATTTCCCCAGTAATCACTGGCTCACTATACATTATCCCACTTAGAACACGGCCTACAACTAAATCATTCAATAATCTGACAAAAATAATTATTCAAATAGATTTTTTAATAGCGTTTTCAACGACAAAGCGGTTTCATTCGTAATTGGCACACAAGACACCACAGCTGCAACTGGTTGGCCTAATTAGTTCTGCGTCTCTGTCTGCTGACAAAAGGCTCTCATCAACTGATTAATCCAGGTGTGCCTAATCATTGTCGTGAGTGTTGACGCAGCTGGATTAATCAGTATAACCAGCAGCAGAGCAGCGGTCGGTTGTTGAGAAATAATGACCAGTGAATCTTGTTGATTGACCAATCAGAATTGAGTATTCAAGAGAGCCGTGTTCTAAAATGTAATATGTGACCCGCCCCATCAAAATGAGTCAGATGTCACGCTAAGTGTTTCTGTTGAAACACGATTTTATGAGGAAATGTTTACTTTGGTCGTTTTCGTGTTTTACCTGATTCTAGTCAAATGTGGGAGGTTCACGCTATTCCAACCAGTTCCCCTCCCTCTGAACAGGCGCCCTTAACGACCAGAGGAGGAACCACATTAGCAACCAGGATATTGCATGTTTTTGTGAAGGGGGTTCCTATATGAAGGAAACCCCCTGTAGGTACTGTAGGTTTTAAAATGCTGTTTATAAAGTTAGTCAGGGTTGTATTGTGGAGTTTTGTTATTGGTTTGTTATTTTAGATTAGTTTGAGCAGTTTGTATAACGTTAAACCTCTTCCAAATCTGCCGCCGGCGGACTAATCCGAAACGGCCTGGCAACCCATCTCCCTCTGTCTTTCTCCCTCTCCCTCCCTCTCCTATACACCTTCGTCCACTAAAATTATTGATGAACATGTTCTCTGCATAGCAACAACTTGACCAGCTGTCATCATGTCCATGTATGGATGTATGGATTTCCCTCTGGCGTTTTAGAAAAAGGAAAATAAAAGAAGCGAGTAGAAAACCGCACCTCAGCTGACGATCCACGCCAGACAGGTGCCTTTCGTATGTGCCTTTCAGAAGGGGGACTGAGTCAACACATGAAAAAAAGTAATGTGGAGCACATGGTCAACGTTTAGGAAATGTAATAGATGCAACAAGCAGACTAACGCTTCGACACGCAAAGTGTCTTCCTCAGAGTCAAAAAAAGAAAAGGAGAAAAAGCGAGTGTTTGTCATCTGTCAGTTTTGGCAGGCTGTGAAGTCCAGCGACAGGCGACTGATAAAGTAACCATGAATTTGCGCAATGAAGACATTGCTCGTCTTTTAAATTCAATTCCTGTTAGAGGTGCAATTGGACAGCTAATTTCAGATTAAATCTACCACTCCATTAGCTGCTGATGATGAGGGAGAGGTGACTGGTGCACGACTCTGACAGCGGCTCCACCTCGCAGTCGGGCTCTCCGGGGGCTAGCTCTGATGAAGGTCATGATGATGATGATGAGAGCGGGGAGGAAGATACCACTCGTTTCTGACCCGATGGGGAGATGCAATATCTCAGATTACACAGAGACAGCACGGGAGTAGCCTACAAGTGTGACTACGCCACACGCGATTACGCCATAGCCGTGCGCGAGTTGGCAACCATTTTCAAAATAAAACGTCAGTATGAATGAAGTTTGGCAACATTTAGAATTAAGCTACACTGCGGCCAACTTCAGTTACATGTTCATAATGTTACTGCTGCGAGAAGCCGATGGCTGTACCCAGTCGGCATTTAACATTAGATACAAAAGCACGTCGACAGTGTTTTCTCACTGCCAGTAGCCTACAGTAGGGTTTGACAGATAGCGCACTCAGCGCTGCTCGTTAAAGATTTCTAATAGGCGTTATTCTTATAAACTGGTCACATATATGTTACGTTCTCACCCGACAAATATTAAAACTTTAAAACAGTTTGGGGGTTTTTTTCGCTTGAAAACAGCTTTTTGGCAAGTCTTAAATGACTGCGGTAGGCGTACTCTTTTCCATGTTTAAAACCGGAAAGATGATTACGAAATGACGTCATGCAGAAGCGTCCTTGTATGGGCAAAGAATAAGGTGATCACACTGCCACCTAGCGACCTGGCATGTACATTACGGCGTTTTAAAAATTCACCAGCGCTCATGTAAACAGGGAGGTGTGAAGGAAAAGGTGTGAAGGAAACGCTATTGTGTCGTTTCTTCCAGAAACTGTCCTCGTGTAAAGGGCCCCTGGATCTTCCCATGACATTCCCCGGATCATAACACTGCTATACAAAAAAAATCAGCCCAATCCAACCTTGGGAGGTGGTTTCCAGGACTTTCAAGGTGGTTTCCAGGACTTTCCAGGAAAGCACCTGGAAAGTCCTGAAGACTACCTGGACCTTCCCATGACCTTCCCCGGATCATAACACACGGCCATACAAATTTTCAGGTCAATCCGACCTGGGGAGGTAGTTTCCAAGACTTTCCAGGTGTTTCCAGGACTTTCCAGGAAACTACCTGGAAAGTCCTGGAAACCAACTGGACCTTCCCATGACCTTCCCCAGATCATAACACACGGTCATACAAATTTTCAGCCCAATCCTACCTGAGGTGTGGACGTAGTAATAGTAGCAGTAGAACTGATGACATCACTCAGCGATGACATGACAATTGCTTGAGTGACATCACTGATGACATCATCATTGAGTGCTTGAGTGACATCACTGGTGACATCACCAATCACCAGCAGTAGTAGTAGTAATAGCAGTAGTAGTAGTAATAGTAGGAGTAGTAGTGTTGGTAGTGACAACCATCGACATATAAAGATGGATGCTGCCTCGGGTCCCGTTCAGTGAAGCCGCTGCATGTTAGATCGCCGCTCTGGCGGCTGTAGCCAGTATAGGTCACAAGGCCCGCCTCCCCATGTTAGTGGATGGGAAAATCACAACCGAAATAATCACAGTATACGTCAGATAACTTTTTTCCAAAGGTGGTTTGTATCATTTTAGATAGTCATTATCATGCTAATGCCTGTGCAAGTGGTCATTTTTCTGATCAGTTTGTTTTTAAGTAGTTATTTGACATATAAAAAGGGATAAAAATGGATGATTGACAGCTGTGGCAGCCAGTCTCAAGCCGTCATTGGCTGGACAGGCTCTTCATATTATAGCGCTAGCGTTAGTTTGACATAGACAGGACACAGTGCTGCTTTCATCATGTTATCCACCAGACATATCAACAAAGGTTTTTATATGCATATCTCTGGGAAATGCTTTGACTGTGAGCATGTTCGTTCTTCACAAGCTCCTCTCTTAGTAATGATATACCATTGGCATAAATAAGATATAGCTCAGTGGGATATACAGAGTCAGAATAGACCAGGCAGCCTGGCTCACGCACTGGGCTAACGTTAGGTATGGCTGCACTGTACCGGGGGGTGGGGGGGGGGGGGGGGTACAACAACGTAGCCTCACGCTTAGATTTGTTAAACCAACATTTGCTCCAAAAGGAGTTAATCAATTAATAAAGTTAATCAAAATGCCACGGAAACATTAGGCTAATCAACACAGAGCTGTTCATCCGAGAATTTCCCCCAGTGAGAGGCTGAGAGCCGAGCAGCCCTGGCTCCTCTTCCAGGCTGAGAGGCTCCTCTTCCGGGCTGCTCTCAGCGCACGGGCTGAGAGCAGCCCGGAGGTCTGACTTGTCTGGCTGATACAACTCAATCTCCGACAACTAAAATCAGATTTTCGTACAGGCGTCATTTTGATAAACTGATCTCTGATTGGGTTGGGTTTAGGCAATGAAGACTGACAATTGGTTAAGGGTAGGGCAAAATATGTCATGTGCTGGCGAAGTCACATCAGCAACGAACTTTGAAAGATGGCAGAGCCAGAGGGAGCCACTGGCAGTGATGAAGAAGATGTTCAGGTTTTATTGTCTGTTTTTGAATATTGTGCCAGTGAGAGTTTACGTGTGTTTTATAATATATTTGGTGTTTGGTGGAAAGTTCTTCTTTGACATGAAGTTGATTCAATGTGAGAAAAAAAGTATAGCTTCAATGTAGCAAGCTGCTTTTGCCATGTTGCTCGTAGCTTGGCTTGCTACATTTCTCTGGGGATAGCTTCAATGTAGTTTAGCTATATTTAATCGAGAGTAACTGCTAGCTTAGCTTACTACATTTTCCAAGTAGCTTGCCCATCACTGCAGATTTGTTATGCCTACTATAAACAGACAGACGACAGTTATGGCTTACTAATTAAGTTCAGCTCAGCAGTGGTGAGCTGGGCGGGGCCCGGTGCACTCGCAGCAATATAAAGCAGGGGCCCGGCCCACGTGCGCTCACACACAAGCTGGGCGACCGGGCCCCAAGCACGCCGGGCCCTGATGCAGTCTCGTTCCCTGCATATATGGTAGTTACGCCGCTGGATTCACGTAACGTTAGTTACCTTGTCTCGGGGCCCGGGTCCGCTCCGACGGCTCTGGTAGGCATGTACGCTCGACACACTCCACGGAGTTTTCATTCTTTTTCAACTTAAAAAGATCACAAACCTTAAGGCTGAATTATGCTCACCCTGCCGTGAAGGGCGCGGGGGTGGAGCGAGGGGCGGGCACGTCAAATTACGTAAATTTGTTGGGCGTGGTTATTCGCTAGCTCCGTCGGGCGCTCGCGTTGTGCCTGATTTTTTTTCTAACAGCGCGAGCTTCTCTCCAAACATGGTCGCTTTCGAGCCACTGAGCCCTGAACACTGAGCTGTGTTTTCGCCACATTTCTTGACCCATGTGGTAGGCTATAAACTTAGATTTGCAACTGTTCGTTTTTAGTCATTTCACCAAGTAAATGTGTTGTGTTGAGAGCATTATTGAGAGAGATTAAAAGCATCACAGAGTAGGCTATCAGGGCTGAGTAGTAAAAACGGCTTTCAGTAAAAACAAGTTTGGTGAGTCCTTCATGTGCTGATGTGCGGTCGTTTGAGAGTGAAAGCGCACTCAGTACTGCACAGCGTTTCATTGCGACTTTTCACGGGCTGTTCTCACCATTGTACAATACATGCTGATCACTTTCTGAGTATAATGGCATCACCCCCAGCGCGAGGTCTGCATGGTGACTCACGGAGACTCGCGGGGCCCCACCCCCACGGAGCTTTGCTCGAGTATAACAGCACCTTTAGACAGATTCTGCCGTTTTCTCACTATTTTCTCTTTCTTTCTCCACTTTGCAGCTGTTTGCAGCCTCGCCTTCCACAACGGAAGCGTGTTGTGCCACACTAATAAGCGTCCGTGTGAAACAGTCTAAATATACAGTCTATGGTCTAAATGCCGTGTCGAGGCAAATATATTTTATATCGATCATATTTTATAATCGAATTATTCGAGTAACTCGAGGAATCGTTTCAGCCCTAAAGCGCACTAAGGTGCCCAGAGCCAGATTAACACCCCCAGGGGCCCCGGGGCACTGAAGCTCCCAGGGGCCCCCCTACCCATCGTCCGGATGTTTGGATGTTTTTTCGCCATATTTAGAGGAATATCTCATTTTAAATTAACATTAGTATTATACTGTTATGTTATTATTCCGTTTCTGAGATTCTGTTTCTCACTCACTCATAGGCGATTGTAGGCTTTGCAAAGAGGTAGCACCAGCAGGATAAAGATATTAGTCTGACTGGGGGGTTTCAAATGTACAAAGAAATTTTCTACATTTTAAAGTAAAATGCATGAATCTGATGCACTCTGAGAGCAAAAGGAAGAGGCTAATCTTCACATTAATATCCTCTTCACTGTGCTGTGGCTTTACAATGATGAAAAAATAATTGACATTACATTTCCAATACAAAACAGCAGAGGGTGCCGCAGCACCACAAGCACCCCCACTTCCCGCGCCCCTGGTCACCACTTGCCCACAGGCATCCAATGAGACTAAATCATCAGACTTAATCTTCTTGGAAACACATTTTATTTTGTCCCGATTGGTCTTAGATTTGTGTCATAGTTCTGTGGAGCCCAACATGAGCCCTCCAAAAAAAAAAAAAAAAAAAAAATTTTGGAGGGCCCCTTCACCCCGAGGGCCCCGGGGCACCTGCCCCGGTTGCCCTATGGTTAATCCGGCCTTGAAGGTGCCGTGTGTGCAACGGAGCTGAGGCTGACGTTGGGTTGGACATTTTGTCATACATGCCAGAATAGCCTACTACATCGATCTAAGCAATTTAATGCGATAGCCTACACAGATGCAATTCATATCTAGGCTACTCCTGAATTTTGCAGCTGCAATGTGTTGCTTTTGGCCGGTACGATGTGTTTGAAATCTTCATATTCTTTCCATTAATCCTGTATGAAATATGCCACTCTGCTGCCAATATGTGACTACAAAATAGGCTATTTTTATCAATGAAATCTATGTCCTGCACCGTGTCGATTAAGTTCAGCAGCCTTTTTTAATTTATTGTCATGATTTCTTTATTGGTATTATATTCCATCAATGCGACCAAACACATCATGAGTGATAAGAGATCATTATTCATTGAACCTACGTTTCTAAATCTATGATCTAAATAGGCGTACGGATTTTGTAAATTTAGAGTGAAATAACACATTACTTATACTTGCAAAAAAGACATGCTGGTTTTATTGAGTTTAAAGCTGCATGCTGTAGGTTGATGGAGGCAGAAACAAACCGCTGTTAAATAAATCAAATGACTGATGTGAATAAAAGTGTTAACCTTAGACAGTCCTTCAGTAACAGACTAATATCCAACACGGATATTGATTCTGACATAAAGTAAAGCTCTGCTATAATCAATACATTTTGATGTGCGCTTTGAATGAATGAGGAAATAGGCATGTCTGGCGCTGTAAAAGCTGGAGCTGTCCATATTGCATTGTGATTGGCTAGTTGTTACAAACCACGCCTCTTTCGTGGGCACGTGCTCCTGTGTACGAGCATTTTCATGTGCACGAGCTCAGAGCTGGATAGGGAAATCCGAAATTGACAGACCCAGCTGATAACCACCTTCGTGGTATCGTTTAGCTCAATTGTGATTGTCTGGTTAAGTCAAACCAGATCAAGGGGACAGTTCCTGGATCTGTTAATTTGTGGTACAGGCCTCTGATATGAGATCGCTGTAACGTTATGATGATAACCAACACGAGTGTAAATAGAGAGAGAGGACGCAACGTCACCACTGAGACAGGTGTCCAACAAAATTCACCATCTGGACCATCTGGACTCCCCCCCCTTCCCCCCAACCAGGAATGTTGTGATCATGTCTTGTTGTCCTGTATGTCATTCTACATGTCCATATATTTAATCCCAAAGTCCAAATGTTTCATGAAAATGGCAAATAAAAACGTATTAGCCCAGTGCAATAGGTGTTTGTTTGTTTACAAACACCATCGCACAGTAAACTGTTTCAAAGCCTTCTGAATGTAACGTAGATGGCTGAGGGAATAGAAGATCATCCACTTTTCCTCAGGCAAAGAAGCTGGAAAACGTTCCTCTGTGGCCGTCTCTTTATTCAAGTACAGTAACATTTACATGACGTGCATGATCCTATCTGCTGTCCCAAAACATCCTGTGTTGCCACTGTCAAGCTAACAGCATGAACTAACACCACCTCCTGTTATAACTTTCAAAATAAAACACATTTGACATGTCCTTGAATTATAAAAAGTACCAAAATGAAAATAAATTATATTTAAATTATATTTTATTGTGTCTAGCCTTTCACAATAAAATATCCTTTATTTTAATTTTGTCTAGCCATGACACACAAAACATGAACATGATCAGTTTGATGTATCTCATAAGAAGTGATTTTAGATCGTCTAAGTGCAATTGTTTATGCGCCTGAGAAAATAGCATACGCCAGGATTTAAGGTGGCCCTGCCTGAGTAAAGCTGGCCACACCCACGAGTGCAGTCTGGAGCACAAACCTAATTGATATCTGGCAGCACGGCTGCACAGCCCCACATTGACAGGTGAGGGGTGGAAAATAGCAGATGATGGCCGGGGCCGCTGCAAATGCTGTTTTGTGCAGCTTGACAAAGGCGGACGTTTGGGCCCTGGATGATTATCAGCCGGGACATTTTGTTGGTAGTGGCGTCGTTCCTCTTGCTCAAGAGATGGATTGTATCTACTGTCTCAAGTAGCTTATCCACCAACAGCGGGATCACATGATTAAGTATCCCAATCACCACCTCTCAGCTATTTTCATTGTACTTTTCAGGGAGACGTTGATCCTGAGGTCCCATCTCCTTTTGTACCTGGCTTGCTCCAAACACAACTGCCTCACTGATTCATTTTATTTTTTCAGGCATGCTACTTCCTCTTTCAATTTGTTGATTTCCTCTTTATTTTCTTTCACAACTTGTGCATTGGCTTCCATCCGACTTTCAAATCTTTTGAGGTGGTCATCTTGCTTGTCGAATCTCTTAATCAAAGCTTGGATTGCATTGAATATTTCTCCATTAGTAATATAACCTGACAGTGACTGCTTCTGTTGGTTCTTTTTAGCCTTTTTGTAACTTTGCAGATTTTGCAGAGTATGCTCATGTTGTCTTCATCAAATTCTTCCACCATCTCTTCAAGTTCGTCTTCCTCACACGCCTCTCTGAGTGCTGACAGGTTGTAGTCATGTTCTTGTAGCCCAGCAGAAGCAGCTTGTTTACCATCAGCCATCTCAGTCATGTCTGGGAGAGTGAAGACCAAATTCAAGATGGAACTCAACAAAGCTCAAACTTTGGTGTAGTTTAGTGTGATTCACCACACTTTCAGTATGATTCTTGGTCCAGATTGATTGATGATTGATATTTATTTATGGATATAGAGAAGACAATTTACAAAATCCAAGGGATAACATGTAAAAGTGAGAACACTTATTTCCAACATGCTCCCTGCTGTTGTACGACAGAACATACAACATAACATGAAAAAAGTCATATCAATATACCAATTCTAAAACACCTAAAATCATCAAGAAACATGAAATTAACTTCCTGCCCTACAGGACGGGGGCACGGTGGCTCAGTGGTAGAGCTGTCGCCTCACAGTCAGAAGGTCCTGAGTTCGATTCTCGCCTGGGACACTGTGGGCGCTGTGGTTGTGTTCCCCCCCATATCCTCAGTGCCCACTGCCCAGGTGGGGTATCTCGTCGTAAGGGCCTTTCTCTCTGTGTGGAGTTTGCATGTTCTCCCCGTGCTCCCCCAGGGGGCTCCTCCGTATATAACCCCCCCACTAAAAACATGCAGAAGATCAGATCGTCATCGTCATCCGACCAGTGACGACAACATCCGAAGTTGGTCCCCGGGCGCTGTACGAGAAAGCGACCACTGCTCCTGGTCTGCCCCCCGGAGGAAAGGACATGCCTGGATGGGTTAAATGCAGAGGACACTTTTCACCGGCCACCATCAGCATGAGTGTGTTGTGGCCGCATGCATGTATTGTGGTGTTCGTGTGACAATAAAAGACGGGGCTTGTCCCGTTACGAGAGAGACGAGAGAGAGAGAGATTTCTTCCCTCTAATCCCAATCAGCAGCAATTCCAGAAAAAAAACTAATCAAAAACAAAAACACCAATTATAGTATCATGAATCAAAAACACTATTTTGCTGGCAGTGAAACCTGTCCTCTAGCTGGTTCCAGTATAGAAAAAGGAGCTTCGAGCTGCTATTCCCTCGTGGTACCTTGCATGAGCGCACACTAGCCCTGGTGTTGTGACCATGCTGGTTATGGACCATTAATATCGATGAGCCCAGATACAAGGGGGCAGTACCATTAATGTTGTTATACATATGTTTAGCTTTAGATGTTCAATCCTAAACTCAACAGGCAACATGCCCACCTTGAATTTGTTACCTCCTACATGCGTCCTAGGAGGAGCATTCAGTAGATAATGAATGTTATTTTCCATAACCTGCAACCTCTTCTGTAATCTGATTATCAGGCCACTGTACCAGGTAGAACAGGCAAAATGGACTGTATCAGTGCTATTACAAACTGACTTGTTCTCCGATACAGAAACTTGAGTTTACTGGCACCTTTTGATAATAATAATAATAATAATAATCAGGGCCGATTCTAGGGGGGGCAGGGGTGGGCTATGCCCACCCAAAAATGAATCTTGCCCACCCAAATCTTTTTTTTTCTTTTTCTCTCTCCCTTTTTGAATTCCAGGCGACCGCACTTAGGGTCGCGACCCGAAGGTTGGAGACCACTGGGTTAGTTAGTTTAGGGCACCTAACAGTAGTTATAGCTTTAATTTGATTTGAGAAATAAGCTCATCCAATGCAAAGAATATTATGGAGTTGATTATTTTAAACTATGGATGAAGGATTGTTATTTATTTGTTAGGGTAACAAAGTCAATCTGCTTTCAAAGTTTTAATTTCAGTTTGAGTTTGAATAAGACTAAAAGTCTTGTAAATATAGGTTTGAAGGCTAAATGGCAAATAGTTTTTAGCTATGGTTAAGTCTCACTGCACTAGTCTTTAATTTGATTTGAGAAATAAGGTCATCCAATGAAAATAACTGTTATGCAGTTGATTATTGAAATTATGGATGAAGGATGTTTTTAAGTTTTATGGTAAATCAATCTGCTTTCAAAGTTGTTTTCTTTTCACTTTTAAGACTAAAAGTCTTGTGAATATAATAACAGTTGTGTAAATAGTTAGTTTGTTAGTTAGTTTGGTATGTACATACATGTAGTTAGTTTGCAAATAGTTTTAATAATAGGAGTTTTGTAAATATTGGCCTGTCCCCTGAGTGAAAGTTCATACTTAGGTTACCCACAGCACAATGGGGCAGTGGTGGCCCAATGGTTAGAGAAGCGAGCTTGTGACCGGAAGGTCGTCGGTTCAATCCCCGGGACCGGCAGGATAAATCTGGGTGGGGAAAGTGAAAAGGCAGCGCCTGCCCCTCCCTCATTACCACCACTGAGGTGCCCTTGAGCAAGGCCCTTAACCCCAACTGCTCCAGTGGAGCTGATCAGTGGCCAGCAGATCAGACTGTGGTTGTACTGGTCAGCTTCCAGGTATGAATGTGTGTGTGAATGTGAACAGGGCGCTCCTGAAAAAGAGAGCATTGCTCTCAGTGAGACTCGCCCTGTATAAATAAAGGTTAAAAAAAAAAAAAAAAAAAAAAAACAATGTGGACACCTAGTGGAACAGTTTAGTGTTAGAATATAATGCAACAGAGTTTTTTTTTGGTATGACTATTTTCATTGCCCCCCCAAAATTTTCAATTGCCCACCCAGTAACCTCACCCTAGATACGGGCCTGATAATAATAATAAGAGTAACAGACCTAGGACATATTAAAAAAAATATATAATCAGAACCTGCAAAAGTAGTACTCCTCACTCCGCCATACCCCCCCCCCCCCCACACACACACACACCCCCACCACAGTGCATTGTCCTGTCTTGTCTAAGCTAAAATGCAAATGAAGTAGAGTCACATGATCAAATGTTTCATTTCCTCTTGAATGTTTCCATCATCAAAGAGAATCTGCTGATCTGATTGTGTTTCTTCCTCCAGGGTGGACCATGATGCAGAGCAGTGGTTGAAACCAGGTCTGAGGAAATGTAAGTATGCATTTAGTTTGATTCATGAAATCAAAGCAACTATTTTGTAACACTTTACGCTTAGTTCACACAGAGAACCTACGCCTTGCCTTGCCTCAACCCACGCCTACGCCTGCAGACCTTGAGCTGGGCGTGAACCTATTACACGCTTTTGCGATCACACCGCACGCCTTTGCACGCTGAACCTGGAGCCGAGTCACACGTGGGGCTTTCTCCCTGTCTGCAAACAAATCTTCATGAGAGAGAATAGCGACCGAAGAAGCAAGATGGACAATGTTGTTGTGCCAGCACATATTCTTGCAAGATCACCTCTCTAAGATGTCCGACTATAGTCAGACCTGGTTATACATATCCAGCATCAATAGAACATTAAATATATCCGATTTATTTTACCTATGATAATTCGGGACCACACATGAAAAAATACAGTCGGGAGAGAGGAGAGGCGCTTGTGACTCGGCTCCAGGTTCAGCGTGCAAAGGCGTGCGGTGTGATCGCAAAAGCGTGTAATAGGTTCACGCCCAGCTCAAGGTCTGCAGGCGTAGGCGTGGGTTGAGGCAAGGCAAGGCGTAGGTTCTCTGTGTGAACTAAGCGTTATAAGAAGCATTAGTTAAGCATTGTTCATGCATTACTAAGCATTAGTAAGTAATTCATAAACACAGTTACAGTAACATTTTATTCCTGATTAATAAGCTAATCTATCATGTATTTAACAATTGTATTTGATCTAATTTATAAATGCTTTGTAAGGCATAGATAGTCCTCTCTTTAAATGATGTCACACAAAATACTTAATTAACAACTACTAACTACCTTAATAACATGGGGTGTGTCTAATGGGCCACTCCTGAAATCTGATTGGCCACCCTACGTGCCACCCCAAAATCCTGAAGGCGCCGGCATCCGACATGACTGTCTTATAGACTGTAGCATCATTTTTAAAGCTAGAGTGAAGAGCCTGGTATCATATGAAACTAGAAGACCCAAGGTATCCATTCCTATCAGCCATGTCACCATGTCATGCTAGCTGCCTGATAGCATCATCCTAGCTTCTCTGCCAGGGAGCTAAATAATGCTCCAAAGTTAGGCTACATTTTGACAAGGGGAAAAACTGGCATCGCCATTTTCAAAGGGGTCCCTTGACCTCTCATAAATGAGAATGGGTTTTATGGGTTTGCTTTGAGTCCCTCCTTTACATATAAGGTAGCATTTTCAAAGACTTGGCTGTACACAAGAAAGCTGCCCACTGCTCCTGGCCTGCCCCCTGGAGGCAATATTTTTTTCCCATGATGGCGAAGGCTAGGCGAAGGCATGACCCGCCCCTCTCTGCCTCTGATTGGGTATAGGTGTCAAACTTGCATCCAATCTCATTCACATTTGGCTATCCTGCATCTCTTTCTACAGTCTGTGGTCAGACAGACGGTAACTGTCTGCCTTTCCGAAGCCCTGCCACTCCGAACGTTAACTCATTCACCGCCAATGACGTCTTTGACGTGTTATCAGAAATAGCCCTCCCCGCCAATGACGTGTTTGACGTGTTTTTGTTTTTATTACTGCAGGGCGTAGTTTAAACACTTCCCCAGCCTGTCACATGGTATCAGGTCCCTAGCATCTAAGACAACACGTGAACAAACACATACCGCAGCTGTTGTTTTGAAATTGAGCAAGAGGAAAAGCAGACAGTCCTTGCACAGTCCTTGTGCAGACAGGAGAAACGCCATTGAAACGCGCCTCGGCGCGCTGCACGAGCTGGAGTCGCCTTCCTCTCTGCCAGCCGGGAGAAAGTAATCAAGAGATGTGTTTGATCATCGGAGGAATGAGGAAATGATCGATCAGTTTGCGAGGGCGGTGAGGACGTGTTGAATAGCCGAGGGGAAAACGGGAACGATCAGATAGCAGGAGGATATGACAGGGAGACATGGACGAGGACGGGTGCAAAATAAACACACAACAGCAAGGCACAAGGCAGAAGCGGCATTCACAGCAGCCCGCTGTCCTTTCTCAAGAGCTATTCAGTTCATGAAATCGCTGGGCTGCGTGCCCTCCAGTGTTGCTCCTGGCCAATCCCAGCGCCACAGGGCGTGGTTATTGCTTATCCTATGTGGGGTTAGAAATCTAAAAGGGGGATCGGGGATCGTGTGTGTGTGTGTGTGTGTGTGTGTGTGTGTGTGTGTGTGTGTGTGTGTGTGTCTGTCTGTCTGTCTGTCTGTCTGTCTGTCTGTCTGTCTGTCTGTCGGTGTGTCTGTCTGTCTGTCTGTCTGTCTGTCTGTCTGCACACTCACACCGAGTAAACTGTATTGTTGAATGTAAAAAAAAAGCACTTCATGTGTATATATATATATATATATATATATTTTTTTTTGTCATTTGTGTCCTAACGAATAATATTTACATGTCTGATGTCAATACAGTTCAAAATAAAAGAATTGAGAGTGAGTTCTTCCTGAGATTGTGCCCTTTTACAAAAATTGCCTTTTCTCCTGTTTATTTTCTCAGGGAGAACTTTTGGGGGAAAACAGGGTGTATATAAATGGCTATAAGTAGAGTACAGAACATGCTAAAAGCTCACTTTTTTTTTCCTGGTGAACCCAGAGACGTACATCTTCATTTTGAGGTATTGCAAATCACTCTGGTGCTAATAGATAATTTACTGTGGGTCTTGAAAGATGACCAACAATTATGAAAATCTTTGGCCTGTGCTAAATATTGGCAGTCCTAAACTGGCGGTGAATGAGTTAACTTCCATTATTCGGACTGGCGGTCGTTCACCTTAGAAGCCGCAATGCCGACCTTAGGTTTAGGCGTGGGGGTGGGAGAGGTTAGGTTTTGGGTTAGGGTCTGGGGGAGGACATGATCCCTTTCTGAGTGCCGATATTTCGGAGTGGCAGCACGTCGGAGTGGCAGCATGTAACCCAGACAGACAGCAGTTTCGCTTGCTAGCCTGCATGAAAGACGCCACTGTGTGTTTATGTTTTTAATACAGTCTGGTCTCTGGTTTATAATGCTGCCACTACTCTTGGCAGTGCACATATATGTAGCCTCTCCACCTTATTTTTGAATGCCTCACTGTAAAAAATAATTGTGCGTACAAGGTCCGGTTTAACGTGACTCATTGTTGCAGCTTGCCATTTCCTAATGTATTCTACTTGATTTGAAAAGATGGCCACCTACACTCAGTCACTTGTACCCTGGCTGAATTGAACATAACTTGGCCAAAAAGTATGTAACATACCAAATAAAACAAACAGTAATGTCTTTATTTGATGTAGAATGCAGAGGACATGTAACTGTTAAGTTAAACTCGCGTTCCAGGAATATTGTATTTACTGCGCTGCTCTAAAATAACGTTAGTGGCGTGAGGCTCAGAGAGCCTGTTCGTCCTAGAAGCCACTCGCTTTGCGCCAGAACGCAATCGATTTGGGGGTGGAACACGCCAGGATTGGCCAACGCCAACGCCAGTGCCCAGAACTGTCGAATC
>NC_139635.1:13643051-13648051 GCF_964638095.1 Poromitra crassiceps
TGTGCGTGCGTGCGTGCGTGTTTGTGGATGTTTAAGGCTGAAATATTTACTATTAAATTGTATTTGATCATTGTTTATGAAAACTGAAAAGGTGTCTGTACTTTACTGAGTATTTATTTTTCTGACAGCTTTGTACTTTTCCTCCCTACATTTGAACACAAATATCTACTTTCTACTCTTTACATTTTCAAAGCAGCCTCGTGACTTCAGTTTTAAAGCACAACAGACAAAAACATGTAAAGGTTTGTTTGTCTCACTCACTTTGTCTCGCGCTCTCCCAGCTTCCCCGCTAGTGACAGAAACATCCGCGTGCGTTCCTCTTCTGTATCAAGCCAAAGAGGGTGGAAGGAAAGAGTGTGTGTTGCTGCATGTCTAGTGGAATTTTTGGAAACAGCCGCTAGAGGCGCTGCGGTAGCGCCAAAGCAGCACCGCCGCCATCTTGGCCCCTAAAACAACAGCAGCAGCAGCAGCACAATGCATTTTGACCGGGAAGATGGATTCAAAGTTGAAAAATAACCTCTGCTCTGTACTGCACTTTGTAGGCTGGATGTTTTACTGGATGCTGTTTTGACCATAGACAGACAAGTTTCACTAGTCTCATTTAGGGCCAAAATGGCGGAGGTGCTGTACGTTCATGGTCAAGCTAACCAACGTGAACAACACCACTTCCTGTCATAACTTTCCAAATAAAACACCATTGACGTTTAATTGAATTATATAAAGTGCCAAAGTGAAAATAATGTATTTTTAATGTGACAGGCTAAACCTGTAACATGTCACATCACATCAATGATGCAATGTAATGAGGGAGACAAAGTAGATGTTATTTTAAGGATTTAAATGATCGCCTATTGAACTTTTTTGTGGACAAACCATATCAGACACAAATTATTAATCAAAGTAGCCTAAAGTTTATTTTTTACATAGGCCTACAACTTAAAATGTGTTTGGAGGAGATCTTTTAAGTTTAATAGTCTGAATTATATTAATAGGATGTGAGGTTCAGATAGTTTTGCAGAAATACTTTATATACTTTTATACTTAGTAGGCTACATTTCAGAGGCTGTACTTTTTCCCTTTTTTTTATTTGAGTAAACAAGTTGAATCCGCAGTTATACTTTTACTTTTACGAGTCTTTTTTTTACACAAGTAACTGTACTACTTCTACAGTAAATAATGTGTGTGTCCTACTTTTCCATCTCTGGCTGTTTGTATTGTGGTTGTAATATTTTCTGCTGTTTCTCTTCACTGCATGGGGTCTTAATGGAGCCAGCAAAACGTCTTTACTATGGCGGAATAGTTGTTAATATGTTGATTTTGTTCCTGACACTTTGTAACTGTGTTAAGAAAAGTGAACCACAATTGTAATGCACATTGTTTTCCTCCACAGTGCTGACATGCTGTTCACAAATTGATTGTGTTGATGAAGTGACTATATGCATAGAATGATTGAACCAGTGTCTTTTAGCAGGTAATAGCATGTGATGTGAAGCCAAAGTGAATGTTTGTAAAGATCAATAAAGTTTTTCATTCCAAGTAGCCTATTTCATCTATAGGCCTATTAATTCCAGAAAGTGTATCAAAGCTGCTGGAGAAACTGTGAAAATAGATGACATTATAACTGAGACAGGTGTGTAGTGGTAAATACAGAGGTAGGTAAACTAGCCAAGGTGGGTCGTTTATCCACCTTGTTTCTCCTCATTGAGTTACAAAGTTGATCTGAAAATAGGTGAGTAAACTCTGCCTCATTTGATAGAGGTGGGTAAACTGTGTTTAACTGTGTTTAGCCTCCACTACGCCCCTGAACTGAGACGATTTCCCTCCTAAAACACAACAAAGTGTTTTAATGTTTAGAGCAGATGTGGAATCAAAAAGTAAAAGTCAGCACAGTGTTACCAAAGAAGAAACATTAGTGAAGATGGAAAGACTGAAGGACAATCCTGTTGTTAATGTAACTGTTAAATGTATGTGTAAAGAGGGCAGTGGGATGTTTTATTTTATTTGTGTGACTTTTACTTTGGTATCCATTAACCTGCGCGCTCTCTCTCCTCCACTTCAATTGCCACAGCTGTGTCAAATGCGACAAACAGTGACAGTGAGCAGTCGGCGTCTTCCTTGCTAAAGGATTGTCAGCATTTACAGGCTGTGCGTCTGGTCATGGTGGTATAGTAACTTTGAGAATAAACCTGTATTTTATTGTGCTGGTGCATCGAGTTAACTCTTACATAGCAGAGAGATATTCCTCCTGCTTGTCCTCCGCCTGTCGTTCTGGGGTGCTGACCGTTGCGTGCACGCATTTTAATCTGTATACCAGTTTGCGTTGTATGTATTCTGCCTTTTAGCCATTTGGTTTTACTTTGCTGAATAGATTTGCTTTTACTATATTTGTAGGAACATTGTATGGTTGACCACTAACATTTGTGTTTGAGTATAACCCACTTAATCCACTGAACCCTATAACTGAGTTTTATGCTTGTATTCTCAGTTTTGTTTGTACTATTGCTTGTTCAGTGTTTGCTGTGTAGACTGCCTGCCCACCTTATCTGACAAATCATTGTACTGTATATCATTGTTCCTTGAATCTTTTAAGTAAATCATTGTAGCAATTTATCCTGGTGTCCTGTCTCCCATACTTACTGAGGTGCCCCTACCCACAAGGGAGCTGGAAGGTGGGTGCTGCAGCACCCCCTGGTGGCAAGAGATGGGACTTTCGAAATTGATGGATTTGGCTGTCTTGCGTTTATAACCGCAACAAAATGCATTAAAAAACAGTTTGTGCTTCCCAGCTATAATCTTATTTCATACGCTCTCTCTTCAAAAGTGTTTGATTTTCATCATAATCTGGTTTTCCATAATAATAAGTTCAGTGTTGCTGTCTGTTGTGTAAAACGACTAAAGGGAGAGCAGGTGGTTACATGAAAGTGAGTGAGAAAAGGAGAATATACTGAATAATGACATAACAGTATAATCATGTTAATTTAAAATTAAATATTCCTCTAAATATGGCTAAAAGTCCAAAAAATGTCAAATCTTCTTCGGTGCTGCCCGCACCCATGGTGGAATGAAGTGAATGTAATTAGGTGCATTGAAATACCTGCATACATTACAGAACAGATGGTGCAGCAGAAACTGGATCAATGTAAACAGACAAACTGTGGATCCATTCACACTGAGAAGCGGAATCTGACTTTTTGTTTCTGCACTTTATTTTATCATTTGTAATGTTTCAGTTAAAATAATCTAGTTTGATCTACGTTCTCTCCCCTTTTTAGAATCACATGAAAAAGATCACCGCTAACAATGTTCTCTTTTACAAAGAAGCACTCGGGAAGTTTTAGAACATTTCTAAATAGATTCTAAATAGTAGGCTATTAGTGTTCGATTTGCCACATGCCATTTAGGTTTTGGAACTTTATTTTAAAATGTTGGCCAACATTTTTGGGAGATTCACCTATTTTCCATATTCCCATCAAGATTGATGCCTTTCTCCTCCATGTGCGTGCATTATAAAGTGTGTTGTACCCATTCCTGCTAGTTAGCTTAGCAGCTGAATGGTGCACTAGAAAGTGGGTTGTACCCCTCCTGCTAGTTAGCTTAGCTGAATGGTGCATTAGAAAGTGTGTTTCACTCCTCCTGCTAGTTAGCTTAGCTGAATGGTGCATTAGAAAGTGTGTTGCACTCCTCCTGCTAGTCAGCTTAAGTGAATGGCAGTAATGCTACACAAGCCTACTGCTTCCTGTTCAGTCACCAAAAATACACATTCCAACAGCGCCAGAAACACTCGCATGTACAGGTGCAGCTCAATAAATTAGAATACTGTGGAAGTCATTTATTTCAGCTATTTAATTCAAAAAGTGAAACTCTCACATAGATTCATTACACACAAAGTGAAATATTTCAAGCCTTTATTTGTTATAATTTTAATAATTGGGCCACAGGTAATGAAAACCTAAAATTTGTATCTCAGAAAATTAGAACATTACATAAGACCAATGAAAAAATGATTTTTAATACAGAAATGTCGGCCTTCTGAAAACTGTTCATGTACAGGTATCAATACTTGGTCGGGGCTCCTAGTCCTTTTGCACGAGTTTGCTGCCCAATCAAGCACAGTAATACCATGGTCATTAAAGCAGTGTGTGCTACCTTTGGCAGTGTGGGGAGGAGCCACGTCCTGCTGGAAAATGAAATCAGCATCTCCATAAATCTCTCAGCAGAAGGAAGCATGAAGTGCTCCAACATTTCCTGGTAGACGGCTGTGTTGACTTTGGACTTGAGAAAACACAGTGGACCCACACCATCAGATGACACAGCACCCCAAATCATCACTGACTGTGAAAACTTCACACTGGACTTGAAGCAACTTGGATTGTGGGCCTCTCCACTCTTCCTCCAGACTCTGTTTCAGTTTCAGTTTATTTAACAGGAAAGAAAGCATAAACGCCATAAAAGGTAGTTAAAATACTTGTTGAGCCTTTCTCAGCAAACATGCTGGTTTTCAGAGGGTTCCTGTCCTGCAGCAAGAGACAAAAGAAGAGACAGTTAAAGTGATAGATATGTAGAAGAAGAAAAGAGACAGTTAAAGTGATAGATATATAGAAGAAGAAAAGAGACAGTTAAAGTGATAGATATATAGAAGAAGAAGATGGGAAAGTTTGGAGAGAAGAAATAAATAAGAGGGTTTAGGATTGTCTGGCCTCGGCCATGAGGCAGCTGCCTCATCAGCAAGGTCAGTGAGCGCAGACCTGTTCCCCAAGTAGGAGATTCTTATACAATCGTTTCAAACCAGTAAAAGATGAACTATTACGTAAATTTAGAGGGACCTCATTCCAGGTTCTACTGTAGCATTGTAAAAGAAAGATCGCTGTCCATAATTATTTTGATACCTGGGAAGAGGATTTTCTGAGTTGGTGTTTGTCTTGTTGCTGAGAACCTGGGAAGAAGAGAGAGGGATGGCGTACAATTGTGTTGAATCTGATAATAGAGTTTCATTGATGTTA